>NW_026869088.1:0-184080 GCF_020745735.1 Hemiscyllium ocellatum | reverse complement strand
TTACTCCGAATGTTCAAGATAGTTGTGTGACAGTGAGGGGGAGTGGCGAGGAGAGGAGCCAGTGCAGGGACCCCTGCGTCATTCCCCTCAAGAACAAGTATTCCGTTTTGGATACTTGTGGGGGGATATGACTTACAGGGGCAAGCAACGAGGTTCAGGCCTCTGGCACGGAGCCTGGCCCCGTTGCTCAGAAGGGTAGGGTGGAGAAAGGTAGAGCAATAGTTCTTGGGGACTCGATAGTGAGGGGTACAGACAGACGGTTTTTGGGGGCGACAGGGACTCACGTTTGGTATGTTGCCTCCCAGGTGCAAGGGTACGTGATGTCGCTGATCGTGTTTTCCGGGTCCTTAAGGGGGAGGGGGAGCAGCCCCAGATCGTGGTCCACGTTGGCACCAACGATATAGGTAGGAAGAAGGGTGAGGATGTCAGACAGGCTTTCAGGGAGCTAGGTTGGAAGCTCAGAGTTAGAACAAACAGAGTTGTAGTCTCTGGTTTGTTACCCGTGCCACGTGATAGAGAGTCGAGGAATAGGGGGAGAGAGGAGCAGTTAAATGCGTGGCTACAGGGATGGTGCAGGAGGGAGGGATTCGGTTTCTGGACAACTGGGGTCCTTTCTGGGGGAAGGTGGGACCTCTATAAAAAGGATGGGCTACACCTGAACCTGAGGGGCACCAGTATCCTTGGGGGGAGGTTTGCTAGTGCTCTTTGGGAGGGTTTAACTAACTCCGCGGGGGCATGGGAACCAGGACTGTAGCTTTAGGGTACAGGACCTTGAGTGTAGGGAGGTTAGGAATAATGCAGCGATCTCTAAGGAGGGTGCCTGTAACCAGAAGGGTGGATTGAAGTGTGTGTATACTTCAATGCCAGAAGTATAAGGAATAAGGTAGGTGAACTTGCAGCGTGGGTTTGGTACCTGGGACGTCGATGTTGTGGCCATTACAGAGACGTGGGTAGAACAGGGACAAGAATGGCTGTTGCACGTTCCAGGGTTCAAATGTTTTAGTAGGATCAGACATGGGGGTAAAAAAGGGGGAGGCGTGGCATTACTTGTCAAAGACAGTATCACAGCAGTGGAATGGACGATGGAAGAGGACTTGCCATCTGAGGTAGTTTGGGCTGAGGTTAGAAATAGGAAAGGTGAGGTCACCCTGTTAGGTGTTTTCTACAGGCCTCCTAATAGTCCTAGAGAAGTAGAGGATAATATTGCGAGGATGATTCAGGAAAAGAGTGAAGGTAGCAGGGTGGTTGTTATGGGGGACTTTAACTTCCCAGATATTGACTGGGAGAGCTTTAGCTCGAGTTCATTAGATGGGTCGGTGTTTGTCCAATGTGTGCAGGAGGGTTTCCTGACACAATATGTCGACAGGCCAACAAAGGGGAGGCTATATTGGATTTGGTTCTAGGTAATGAACCAGGCCAGGTGTTAGACTTGGAGGTAGGTGAGCACTTCGGGGACAGTGACCACAACTCGGTGACTTTTACTTTAGTGATGGAGAGGGATAATCGTGCGCCGCAGGGCAAGAGCTATAGCTGGGGGCAGGGAAATTATGATGCAGTGAGGCATGACTTAGGATGTGTGGATTGGAAAAACAGGCTTCAAGAGAAGAACACTAATGAGATGTGGGGATTGTTCAAGGAGCAGCTACTGCGTGTCCTCGATAGGTATGTACCAGTCAGGAATGGTGTAAAGGGCCTTGTGAGGCAGCCGTGGTTTAGTAAGGAATTAGAATCCCTTGTGAAAGGGAAGAAGGCGGCATATGTAAAGATGAGGCGTGAAGGTTCAGTAGGGGCAATTGAGAGTTATAAGGTAGCCAGGAAGGAGCTAAAGAGGGAGCTAAGAGAAGCGAGAAGGGGACATGAAAAGTCTTTAGCTGGTAGGATTAGGGAAAAACCCAAAGGCTTTCTATAGGTATGTCAAGAATAAAAGGATGACTAGGGTAGGTATCGGTCCAGTCAAGGATAGTAGTGGGAAGTTGTGTGTGGAGGCGGAGGAGATTGGAGAGACATTAAATCAGTACTTTTCATCAGTATTCACTCAGGAACAGGACACTGTTGCTGAGGTGAATATGGAATCACAAATAATTAGAATGGATGCCCTGGAAATATGCAGGGAAGAGGTTTTGGGAATATTGGAAAGGATGAATATAGATAAGTCTCCTGGGCTGATGGCATTTACCCCAGGATCCTATGGGAAGCTAGGGAGGAGATAGCAGAGCCATTGGCCTGGATTTTTATGTCGTCATTGTCAACGGAATAGTACCAGAGGACTGGAGGATAGCGAATGTGGTCCCATTGTTCAAGAAAGGGAGTAGGGATAGCCCTAGTAACTATAGGCCAGTGAGTCTGACTTCAGTGGTGGGCAAAGTCTTAGAGAGAATGGTAAGGGATAAGATTTATGAACATCTGGGTAGGAATAACGTGATCAGGGATAGCCAGCATGGTTTGTGAAGGGCAGGTCGTGCCTCACAAACCTTATTGAGTTCTTTGAGAAGGTGACTAAGGAAGTGGATGAGGGTAAAGCAGTAGATATTGTGTATATGGATTTTAGTAAGGCGTTCGATAAGGTTCCCCATGGTAGGCTAATGCTAAAACTTCGGAGGTATGGCATTGAGGATACATTAGAGGTTTGGATTAGGAATTGGCTGGCTGGAAGGAGACAGAGGGTAGTAGTTGATGGATTATGTTCATCTTGGAGCGCAGTTACTAGCGGTGTACCACAAGGATCTGTTTTGGGACCATTGCTTTTTGTTATCTTTATAAATGATCTAGAGGAAGGACTTGAAGCTGGGTAAGCAAGTTTGCGGATGACACAAAAGTCGGTGGAGTTGTGGATAGTGAGGAAGGAAGTGGTAGGGTACAGCGGGATATAGATAAGTTGCAGAGCTGGGCGGAAATGTGGCAAATGGAATTCAATGTAGCTAAGTGCGAAGTCGTTCACTTTGGTAGGAATAACAAGATGATGGATTACTGGGCTAATGGTAGGCTACTTGGTAGTGTGGATGAGCAGAGGGATCTTGGTGTCCATGTACACAGATCTCTGAAAGTTGCCACCCAGGTAAATAGTGCTGTGAGGAAGGCATATGGTGTATGGGCTTTATTGGCAGAGGAATTGAGTTCCGGAGTCCTGAGGTCATGTTGCAGTTGTATAAGACTCTGGTGAGGCCTCATCTGGAGTATTGTGTGCAGTTTTGGTCGCCATACTATAGGAAGGATGTGGAAGCTTTAGAACGAGTGCAGAGGAGGTTTACCAGGATGTTGCCTGGAATGGTAGGAAAATCTTATGAGGAAAGGCTGAGGCACTTGGGGCTGTTCTCATTGGAGAAGAGAAGGTTAGGGGAGATCTGATAGAAGTTATAAGAGATTAGGGGTTTAGATAGGGTAGATACTAAGAACTTTTACCGCTAATGGAGTCAGGTGTTACTAGGGGACATAGCTTTAAATTAAGGGGTGGTAGGTATAGGACAGATGTTAGGGGTAGATTCTTCACACAGCGGGGTTGTGAGTTCATGGAATGCCCTGCCCGTATCAGTGGTGAACTCTCCTTCTTTATGGTCATTTAAGCGGGCATTGGATAGGCATTTGGAAGTTATTGGGCTAGTATAGGTTAGGTAGGATTCGGTCGGCGCAACATCGAGGGCCGAAGGGCCTATACTGCGCTGTATCCTTCTATGTTCTATGTTCTATGTTCTATGGTGCCTGAGGATCGGAAACTTCGATGTTGCTGTGGTCTGGTGTATATGGGGTTGAAGCTGTCATGAAGGAGTTGAGTTGTTACAGAGGTGGTCGATGATGAGGAGCTGTCTCACAACCCATAAACTCTCTTCAGGGTGTATCCTCTGTTTATTCCATTGTCTTCAATTATTCAAAATGGCACCATTTTGTGGTAACAAGTGAAAGCATTTCACTGTATTTTATAGTATTTATCCTTCAAAATCTGGTCATAAAATCAAAATCAAAAACTTTTACTCACTCTTTCCTCCCATTCTGTAACCATGTCCAAATATTTGCCACAATCCCAAAGGAATATGATTTTGCACACTCTGTTTGGTACTTCAGCAACAATCTTTCTGGAATCCCCCTCGCAATCTCATCCTTGTGAATCACCTCTCCCTCAGCCTTCTCTGCTCCAAACTGAACAACCCGAGCTTATCCTGCTTCTCTCCATAGTTGATATGCTCCATCCCAGGGGGCATCACGGTGAATCTCCTCTCCACCCCTCCACTACAATCACATCCTTCCTGCAATATGGCTCCCAGAACTAAGCACAGTGTTCCAACATGGCCTAACCATAGATTTGTAAAGCTTTTACAATCTATACATCGGTGAATGAAGGCTCTGCCTACGGTTCCCTCTGCCTTATTAACTAACGTATTAACCTCAGTCAAAAAGTATATTGCTGGAAAAACACAGCAGATCAGCCAGCATCCGAGAAGCAGGAAAGTCGACTTTTTGAGAATATGCTTTTCATCAGGAATGTGGCCACCAAATCCTGATAAAAAAGCTTATGATCGAAACATCGACTCTCCTGCTCCTTGCATGCTGCTTGACCGACTGTGTTTTACAAGGACTACACTTCTTGATTTTGATCTCAAACATCTGCAGTCCTCATTTTTTTCCTAACCTATTACCATGTGCCGTCACACTCAGGGGTCTGTGGAGGAACACCCTCTCAGCTTCTTAGTGTGCTGCCATTCATTGTATACCCCCATGTTTGGTTCCTTCTTCCAAAGTGCATTACCACATGTTTATCAGGGTTTCATTCCATCTGATTATCTGACTATTCCATCTATATCTTCCAGTAACATAAGGCCTTCCTCCCCAATGCCAACCACCCGGCCAAAATTTGTGTCAAATACAAACTTAATTAGCACACTCCCTCACACACACACCCCACCCCAGCTAACACATTCACATTTATGAATACCACAAATAGTAAGATACACTACACTGATCCCTGTGGTACATAGGGGACACTGGTCTCCAGTCACACAAACAGTCTTCCTCCACTACCCTCTGTCTCCTGCGAATAAGATAATTTTTGATGTAACTCACTAAGTTATCCTTGATATCATGACTTCTATTTTATCAGTTTCACATATGGGGCTCTGTCAAAGGTCTTGCTGAAAAACCACAAGAACAACTTGCTAGAAAACAGACAATAACACTCACTTGGTATGACTTCCCTCCTATGACGTCATGCTGACTCCCCGGGTCAAACCTTGCCTCTGCAAATAGAGATAAATTTTCTCCTTTCTTATTTTCTCCAGCACTTGCCCTAACACGGATCTAAAACTGACTGGTTAACAGTCAGTCTATTTTCACCATCATTCCTGTAAAGTGGGATCATATTCGTTGTTTTCAATCATCTGGCAACTCCAACTTCCCTGTGGCCAGATTCGACTTAAAATTTTAGTCAGCGCCTTTTCTCCTTTGTCTCTAACAGCAACCTGTAATGCAACTTATCCAGACCTGGCAATCAGTCCAATTTTACACCAGACAAAGCCTCCAATCCCTGCTCCCATCTTATATCAGTCTGTTCAAGAGCTTCCCAATCTATCTTCTTGAATTCTGTCCCTGCATCCTCCTTCTCCAAGTAAAACAGATATCGAGCTTTCATGTAACAATCGATCAATGTTCTCCAGCTTTGCACAAAGAGTGCTCCCTTGGTCGCTAATCGGCCCTAGTTGTGTCCTGGTTATTCTGTTCCGATTGATATACATGGAAAACATCTTGGGATTCTCCATAACCTTGCCTGGCAACCCTTCTCCATGCCCTGTGTCAGTCCGTCTCTCTGTGTGAGCTTTCTAAGCTTCACTGCAATCTCATTTCATTTTTGGCAATCACCGGAGAACACAAACTGAATTTCTCCATCAGTTAATCTTGCCTCTACTAAAATAGACATGAAATTAACTGTTTAGTTTCTGTGTAATTTCCAATTCTCTGCAAGAAATTATCTTGTGTGGATATTCCCCAATCCACACGTGGCTTGACCTTCACCTTCCCATCAAGTATAGAGATAAGCATTTGGACATCCTAATGTATCTTTTTAGTTTGCATTTTTTTTTATTATTTCATTATCAGTTCATTGGTCCTCAAATGTCTCTGAATCCATGGCTTACAACAATATCTGACAATTTCCGGAGCTGCTTCCTTTGATCTAATGCAATCTTTAACTTCTTTCGTTAACTACTGCTAAGTCACCTTACCCCTTTGCTGTTTGAACTGTGGTGGACATGTGTATATTGTACATTTTAAGGGGTTTATTTAAACAACAACCATTGCCTGTCTTCCAGTAAATCTTTTTCAAGTACTTCTCCAATTCACTGAATCTAATTTTAGCCTCATACTTTGGTGAATTGCATGACTCAGGTTTATAACCACAGTTTCAAAAATAACTGGTTTGCTTTCAGATGTCATATATAATTCAATATATAAGAACTACTATTCCTGAAACCTCCTTTTCAGCAGGGGTTTCAGTTAGCTCTTCTGATCACATAATATCATTTTCAAATCAGCCTCACTCTACCTCAGTACTCAACATACTGTTAAAGGAAACCATCTCAAATACGCCAATGAAATCAATTTTTCCAGCATTATTATTCACGTGGGTTACCACAGTTTAGATGTAGCTTGAAACTGTTCATTATTACTGCGGTACCCACAAACCTGGATATCTAATTTCCTGTTTTATATCATACCCAACATTTGTATTGCAATTTTCACTTTGACATATAACTTCCATCAATCTTTTCTTCTCCTTGCTGTTCCTAAGCATCACCTTACTAGATTCTGTGGAATCTGAGTGATGTGGCCTCTCGAGAGATTAATGGTAGATTCAGATGATATATTTGTTGAAGCCTATTTGGACGTTGAGATAATCTCGTCACGTTATTCATTCTTCTCAATTGTTATTATGACATTTTCACCAGATCCCCCGTTATGCTGGTGGAGTAGAGAGGGACAATGATCTTTCAACAATGCTATGCCTTCCCCCAGACAGGTGAGACTGCTCTAACCTGGGTGGAAACTTTACAGCAGGTTGGTAAAGTGTTGCAGATACTGTACAGGATCTTAATCAGATCACATCTGGAGTAGTGTGTACAGATTTAGCCTCCTCACTGAAGAAAGGATATTGTTATATTGGAAGCAGATCAGAGATGCTTCCTTCAACTGATTCCTGCAATGAAGTGGTTAACACACAATGAAAGGATTATCAGGATGATCCAATATGCATTAGAGTTTACAAGAATGAAAGATGACCTTATTTTTACATAGAACACTGAAAAGAGTCCACAACAGAAGCCAATTACACAGCCAATTCCACTTATTCAGCCTGTAACACAGGAACAGCAGAATGATATTCAGGCCTTCGACGCTTTTACACCAGAACAGGACGAGGTTATTCAGCCCTGGAGCCTGATATACAGTTACAGGAGAGGGCTAATCAGCCCCTCGAGTCTATAACACTGCACGCAGAGTAAGCCATGAGGCACCAGCATCCTGTTATGCAGCAACAGAATCAGTCCATTCAGCCTCCTCAAGTCCCTAACACAGGAACTGGAAGAGATTGGTCCACTAGAATAACAGGAGGCCATTCAGCACGAGAGATAAAGAAGGAGATACAATTATTTGAGACTTGTTATGGAAAGGTGGAGGCAATTCACCCATGTGTCTGTTGTATCTGAACAGGAGGAGACAAATCACTCCTTCGATCCCATTTCAGGAATGCAGGAGGTGATTGTTCAGTATCTCGAGCCTGTTGTGAAGGAATATGAGGAAACCATTCAGCCCCTCACAATGTTGTAAAGCAACAGGAAGATTTCCCAATCCCTCAGACTTCTGGCGTATTATCAGGAGGAGGAGAAGCAGATTTTGAATCTGTAAATCAGAACATTCCTGCCATCGAGTCGATAATGTAGGAACACCATGGGAATATTCAGCCCATTGAGTGTATCAACAAGGAACTGAGTGAATCCATTCAGACACTCATGCCTATTACACAGCAATTGGAGCAGATCTTTTAAAGCGTTGTGCCTGTTTACAAGAACATGAGAAAGGAACGTAGAGGTTACAAAAAGTTAGGAATTAAGATAATCAGCTTCACTTGTCACTAAAAGGCTGTGAGCAAACTGTTGGGAATTATGGAAAATTGTGAGAATCCATTATTAATTAATTAACAACAGGGGATTTACAAAGTAAAACCTGAATGCATCAGAATCAGCATGTTTTTTTTAAGAATTTGTTGGCTCGAATTTTTAAAGATGTGATAAGCAAAGTAGACAATAGGAATCCTGGAAAAGTAAAGTACTTGGACTTTGAAAAGGCATTGATTAAACACTGCGCAAAATATTAAGCTGTAAAATAAGAGGACATGGGTTTGGGAGAAGGTTATTCACCTGGATAGAGGGCTGGTGAGCCAATAAAATGCAGAGAGAGGTGGTGGAATAGTTGTTTCGTTAGTGTTTGGCAACTTTTGGAGTTCCATAGAGCTCAGACCACATGACCCGACAATTTACCATCCATTTTATTACTTGGATGAGAGGAGAGAAAACACGACAGCCACGTTTTCAGTTGATACTAAAACAAATGGAAAAGTAGGTTGATGTAATGAAGATGTAGAAAAAACTACAAATGGACATGAAAAGTTTCGATGAATGTGCCAACATCTGGCAGCTAAAATGTAACATGGATAATATGGGATTAAACATTTTGATCAGAGGAATTCAACATGTTATGGAAATGGAGAGAAACGTCAGAGTGCTTTCGTGCAGAGGCATGTGGGTGTCCATGTGCGGACCACAGAAAACTCACATGCAGGTAAAACAGGGAGTTGGAAAGGCAAGTGCAATTTCAGCATTTTCTTGTAAAGGAATAGGGTATAAAAGGAGGGAAGAAATACTGCAACTCTGCAAGGTATTAGTGAGACGGTAACTGACGTCCTGTGTTCAGGTTTGTTGTCCTGACTGCAGGATGGATATTGTTACAACGAAGGCAGTTCAGAACAAGTACATTAGATTGATTCCAGAGATGAATTTGTCATTTGAAGCAAGTTTGAGCAGTTCAGGCCGATGCACTCTGGGATTAGAAGAATGAAAGGAGACCTCATTGAGGCCTGGAGGATGTTAAAGGTGATTGACAATGTCGGTATTGAGGGGAAATTTCCTCACGTGGGGCAAACTAGAACAATAGATCATAGTTTTAGGATTAGGCTGAGCATATTTTAAACGGGGTGAAGAGAAATTACTTCTCTCAATGGGTTGTGAATCTGTGTAATTTATTGCCCTAGTGTGCAGGGGATGCTGGGACATTGAGTAAATGAATGGATATGGTGAGCAGGCAGGGAAATGGAACTGAACCGGCGATGACAACAGCCATGATTGTATTTAATGGCGGAACAGGCTTCAGGGGTTGAATTGTTCCTCGTTCTTATTCAACCCTTCTACTGTGCTCCAAAGGAACGGGGAAGGACTGGTTTTCTATCAGGAAGCAGGCACTATGGATAAATCAGTCTTAATCAGTTTGATAGAACGTAACCAGTGGAGTCACACAGGGACAACTGCTGCGTCCTCAACTCTTTACAATCGATGACAATGATCAGGACGATAGAACAGATATACTACTACTAAGTTTGGTGATGACACTAAGGTAAGCAAGACATTAAGTTATCAACAGAATGTGGAGAAAGTCTTCAAATTGATATGTACAGGTAAAGTAAATGATTAATACTTTATCAAGTGGAATATAACGGAATGTATAACCTGCCAGCATTTTCAGGAAGAATCAAAGGCAGTATGTTACTGAAATGGAGAGGGATTACACGGCATAGTCATACAGTGTGTTCTTGGGGATTCACTCTAACCCATTCAGATATGGGACGTGTGACTCCATCTCCCTGATGGTCTGTTCCCTGACATTTCCAGTGGTCCTATAGCTCTCAGTACACACAGGATATTTCGATGTGGTTGGTTGGCAGTGGGAATGGTGAAGAAGTGGGTGTTTTGAGCCGTGTATCAAGGTGGCAGCCTTCAGCCAAGAGGCTATCCTTTCTTTCCGAATGAAGACCAATGACGATTGGAATGGCTGACTGCTTCTGAGTGAAGAGGTGGTGGCTACTGCCAGGACATTTGGTATTCACCAACATGATGTACTATGCATGGGCGCACTGTAACATTAATGGGGTGCGTTCCTTCAGTTCCTGTAGCTCTCTTCATTAACATGGGGAGCCCACAGAGTCATGTACATCATTGGGAATCCTGCTATACGGAGATTACATGGATAAACGCTGCAGTTCTCTGCTGAGAGAGAAAACCATCAGCTCATCCGCCACATATATCCTACTTTTCCGAATGTTGATATTAATGGCAACATACTGGAAAATGATTGATATGTCACCTAGTCCTATCTGGACAGTTCCAGAACATAGAAGCTGAATGAAACAGTGACTCTAACAGCCACTGGCAGCATCGCTCTTCCCCGGTGTGAAGCTGCAGCTTGTGTTGAAGGAGGTGACACCGCTTTGTGACCAGCTCCTTGTTCAGTCAGGGAACCCTCACAATCTGCTCCTGGGTTAAGTGTAGCTTGGGAAGATGTTCCTGGAAAACTCGGGGTGGACACCGCAGATCCCTTTCCCCACATACATACACTGTGTGGTTTAAGAGCTTCCCCTCTCTGCAGTCTCTGCTCCATTTGTTGTTCATGTTACACACCCAGATACTGTAACTACATTCCCCATGCTCCATCCAGAATTGGGTCACCAAATCCTCAGGTCTCCCTGAATCGGAGGCAATCACAGCACAATCTCCAGCAAATGATCCCCAGCCCTTCCACTAACTTTTCAATAGCAGTGGACAGTTGAAGCCCCTCTGCTACAAGTGTTATAGACCAGACCAGACCCTGTCAAAGTATTTTAGGCAGGCAGCCTCGACCTTAACGTTTTTCTTATTTTAAATGTAGATGTGAACTGTATGTTCCAGATGTGTTATGACTGGTCAGCCCACTCAACGTTATGCAAAATGCATCCATTCAAAAGCATTAGTTAAAACACAATCAAAGAGAAGAACAATTTGTGATAGCTTCTCTAAAGGAACACCTATGCAAACAACAGATACGGTGCCAGCTACTAATTAACTGAGCGAATACAGGAATATTCCATAAACACACCCCCTGGCAAAAAAGGTAAATTCAGACACAAAATCTTTTGTGCAGTTCTCCAATCCAGGAGGAAGCAACTTTAAAAGAGTTTTCAGAGAGAATAGCAGCAAGGTATGATGTATTGAAACTTCCAACCCTTGTGGGACCCCAAGCAGCTTCTGAATGCTGCAGCTTAAATCAAAACGAGATATCTGGTCTGTGAGAGCTGGCCGCTGCCCTTTCATTGTTCCCACCATTTTAATAAAACCTAAATGCCTTTTCAGTTATGTACTTAAGCTGTTTTCAGGCAGCAATTCGGAATCTCCTCCTTTAAGACCTATTTTCGTAAAAAAAAAGAGAAAATAACCTTTTTTAAAATGACAGTATCGTCACAACTCCCCGTTTGAAAAAAAAATCAATATAAAAAGATAGCCTCATTTTAAACCCTCTGTTCTTGCTGTTTCAGTAGGTTACATTACATATATATTTCATTGACATTAAGCATGCAAACATTCAAAACTCCGTTCTATTTCAGTCAGTTTACTTCTACCACAGAATGCCTCTGTTTTTCTTCATCCAAGTCTCGACAACTTGTCAGCATGTATGCTTTCTCGTCCTGTCACTTGTATAAATTCCAATTTGAATGGCAAAAATGATAAATCTATCAGAACAGACTGGGAGTTTCCTCCCTAAAGACTTCTCTAAAAACGTTCAGGCGTTGTGATCTCTCTCTCTATATATATATATATGTCTGAGATACGTTATGGGCAATGTAAATCCTTAAATGTTGTAACGCCAACACCAAGCTCAAGGCGTCCATCCCAATTGTTAAATATTTCTGTTGCTGGTTCCATCGGACACTGCAACCACACGTTACATTATTGAGCACTTCTCATCTCTCCAATTGTCCTCTGAATGAAATATCTCCTCATGCCTCAGCTTAAATGATTTACATGCTTCTGTACCTCTTAATGCTGTAATTCCTTTACCTGCTACTCCTGGTGTATGCCAATAACCCTTACACATAGGTATATATTTTAAGATCTTGCACATTCTTCTCAAGCCTTCCCAGATGCCAAACATTGATTTATACACCAACTGATAATCATTAACCTTTTCAGATTCTAATCATGACATTTCAACTCTCTATTCTTCCACACGAGTTCTCACGACTGCAGGAAGTGAGTTTTTGAACTCGTCCAAAGTAAGAATCTCTCTCGCAGTTTAATAATACCCTGACTCACCTTTCAAAATTACTTTGTTTAATCCTTTCAACTCAATTACGTTTAACCAGGGACGTAATTATAGATTCTAAAACACTGTCAGTAGGCTTCTGGCACAAGCTCATATACACTTCAGATGGCTTACTTCACCTCCTCATACTGACCAGATACCTCCTCCGATGGGGATGCAAATACCTCACTCCTTATATCAACCAGCTTTGTTTGGATCAACTAAATCCACATGGTTTCTGGTCAGTGCATCCATTTAGCCACTTTCTCAAATGAAATTGAAAAGACTTCTACATCCTTCCCATCAAATGTAGACAATGCCTGGACGTATTTAAACAGATCCCCGTCAGGACTTTGGCTACCATAGAGTTGCACATCCTCACTATCTTCCTCATCCAGCCTACCGTCTCCCTTCATCTCAACCCTGCATGGTCGACTTTCCTCTCAAATTGCGAACATTTGAAGTTGAAACTCTCTTGCTTTTTGCTTTTTTTCTTTCTTGTTTCTTCCTCTGCTTTTCTTTTAATTCTACTTTTAATCATATTTCAAACTGCCCAATTTCTTTTTGTGTTCAAGCTGCCTCATCTGCAAATGAATTCCAGCCATTTCCCAAGATTCTCATGTGTTTCCAACAAAATTTAAATGCCAAGCTACAGCTGTAATTATCTCTCCTTTTCACACACACAAACACAGCCTAAAACACAAACTTCTACTACACCCAGAGAAGTCTTTGAGACAGAAATAGCCATTGCTACACAAAGCACTGTACAAACCAACCGAATTCAACACCCACCCCAAAAGACGCTGCCTTTGAGCCCAAAAATCTCCCTGTGCATATTCTTCCCGTCTCCGCATTGGTTTTCTCCAGGTGTGCCATTTTCTTCCCACAGCCTAAAGAAATGCAGGTTCGGTGAAATTGCCATGTTAAATTGCCGGTACTGTTCAACGATGTGTAGGTTAGTTGCACTCGTCAGGGGTAAATATAGAATAATGGAGAGGGGAATGCCTCTCGGTAATTTACTTTTCGGAGGGTTGGTGTTGAGTTGATGGGCCAAATGACCTGCTTCCACACTGTAGGGATTCTAATCCTGAAGCCAATTTGGGATTATCGATTTCGAACCGGATAAGTGTCCCCAGTTTGCTGTGGAACAGAGCAGGCTGACTTAAAATATTTTAAGATGGTAGCCTGGACGCCATCCCAGTCTTAGGTTAGATTCCCAACTGTATGGAAACAGACCGTACGGCCCAACAAGTCCACACTGACCCATGGAAGATCAAACCACCCAACCCCACTCCTCGACACCATATTTACCACTGACTAATGCACCTAACACTATGGACAATTTCTCATGGCCAATTCACCTGACCTGCACATCTTTGGATTGTGGGAGGAAACCAGAGCACCCAGAGGAAACCCATGCAGACACAGCTAGAATGTGCAAACTCCACACAGTCATACCTGAGAATTGAATCTGCGTCCCTGGTGCTGTGAGTCTGCAGGGCTAACCACTGAGATACTGTGCCGTCCCACTACCTTACAGTAAATGCAGTTGTCAAATGGGTGTTCCAGATGTGATGCAGCTGGTCAAACCACGTAACTTTACGCAAAACACAATTTAGTTAAACTCTCTGAGAAAAATGCTTACAAAAAGAAGAGAAGTTTATAATGCCTTTACTGGGAATTTTAACAGAATAATAGATACAGTACGTCTACTAAAAAACTGTTCCAATGTACTAACATCCCATAAACTCATCCCTTGGCAAAAAGGCACAAGCAAGGTCAATCAGTCTTGCACGCAGTTCTCCAATCCAGGAGGACACAGCATAGACAAGTTTTAGAGAGAAAAGCAGTGAGGGATCATTTACTGAAGCATCCAACCTATCTCCGACTGCAAGCACCTGGTGACTGTTATAGCTCAGAAAAACTGGAAAGCCTGGTCTGTGAGAGCTGGCCATTGTTATCATTATTAATGTAAAAAAAAAGACAAGCCTCCTAAGTTATTTACTTCAGCTTTTTGCAGTCGACAGTACGGAATTTAAGATCTCTCTTCAAAGAAAATGAGACAATAACCTTTTTAAAAAAGTGACAGCATTGTCAAAGATGTTCGATACCTGGCCCTTTACAATAATGCTCAAGGGGATTTTCATGTTTCTAGCCACACGATCAATTCAGAGGGACAAACACAGACGTCAGATGTTCAGTAGACAGACACAGATCATCTTTCAAAGACGTGAGCCAAAGCAGCTGAAACCTATCCAACATGGAGCACCACACAGTACACACTGGGAAGTGAACGACATCCCGATACACACCCCAACCCCGGAACATGGAACACCATACGGGACACACCGAGAAGTGAACAGCAGCCACTCACACATCCCCACCCCCGACATGGAACACACCGGGAAGTGATCAACAACCCGACAGACACCCCGACTCCTGAACATGGAACACCACATGGGACATATCGGGAAGTGAACAACAGCCCGACTCACATTCCCAGTCCATGGAACATCACATGGGACACACCGGGAAGTGAAGAACAACCCGAAACACAAACCCCTGTCCATGGAGCATCACATAGAACACATCGGGAAGTGAACAACAGTCCAGCGCACAGAACTCTGTCCATGGAGCATCACATAGACACATCAGGAAGTGAACAACAGTCAGACCTGTACATGGAACACCACATGGGGCACACGGGAAGTGAACAACAGCCCTACACACACACCCCTGTCTATGGAACACCACATGGGACACACTGGGAAGTGGACAAAAGCACAAGACACACGATTTCACTGTTTTGGAACTTCACAACGTCAGCACTCTAGATACTAGAGAGCCAAAAACCAAGGCCAGGAAAAGGTACAGAGGGACAGAACGATTCACATTAAAGACAGAAACAGATAGTTAATTAACTGTGAGCATGTTGTGGAAATAAAGAGAAAAAGACTGGGTAATGTGACTAACTGGAGGATTGACTCTGAGAGAGCAAAATTACAACAATGAGAATATTGAAAAAAGGTATTTTCAGATCAGCTGAAATGGTTTGTTTAATCAAATTCTAAATTGGCTTCACAGAACACTTCACGCAACATAAACTGGGAGAAAATGACAGACTAACACGGAGAGGTGTGTAGACCATGCTAGTGCCCAGTAAACTGGATTATCTGCCCTGCATGGGGAATATTGGAAACTTTTACTATCATATGAGAACGATACACATATCAAATACACAGAGCAGGAAAAGATTTCTATCTCCATTAGACCAGTATACGATGTGAGTGCGCACATGTGTATGCGGGCGGTGGGGGGCGTGCATTTGGGGTGGTTGAAGGTGAAAATCATTGCATGAGAGAAAATACACTGAAAGGAAACCAGATTAAATATGAACAACTGTCAGGGATTTGGATAATCGACAGAAAAACTGAGGGATGTTTCATGGACAGATGAAACATAGCGATATAGATCAGCTTGTTCAGGAACGTCAGTTGGATGGGATTTTTGTCTGAGTCCGAATCAGATTTGTTTCTGCAGGTTTCAAACCGAAAGTGTCAGCAGCAGTTTGTTGTCATCATTAAGTCTGTATTTCACGGCTCAAGGTTCAAACAGCAGATGAGTTTCGTCAGTGAAGTATATTCTGGAGAAGTGAGTAATTAAAATTAATAATGGTCAGGGCATGGTGTCAGGAATCAGCTCATGGCCAAAAGGATCACCAAAGTTGTGAGTCGTCTTTGTCAAACACCACCTGCAAGTTCCCCTCCAAGACACTCACCACTCTGACTTGGAAATATACCGGTGAGCCTTCACAGTCGTTGGGTCGGAATCCTGGAATTCCTCCCTAAGGGCATTATGGGTCAACCCACAGCAAGTGGATTGCAGCGATTCAAGAAGGCAGCTCACCACCACCTGCTCAAGGGCAAATAGGAATGGGCTGTCAATGTTGGCCAGCCAGGGATCCCCAAGTCCAAGAATTGAATTAAAAAAAGATATTGGCCAGGTATGGGATGGATTCCCTGGAGGGAAATGGAGTTTGTAAACATAATAGAGGGGAATGACCTCCACGGTCCCAATATATAAATATCAAGGATAGTGAGACAATGGCTCACATCTGAAACTGAGTAGGTCAACACAGAGACCCATGGGTAACACTGCCAGAAGCAAGGAGAGAGAAAGTAATTGAACAAGTTCCCTGATGCAGTTATTAGTGATCTGTGGAGTCAATATCTGGATTCAAAGTCTCAACATGAACAATAATAGTCACAAGAAATGAAGACTATATGAAAGAACATTAACGCAGTCATAACTGGTTTCGAGAAAAAAAACTTAGCTGGACGGTGAGACTTACCAGGTACACCAACGATAGACAGGAAAGGATAATAAAAATATTGAATAATGCGAAGAGCAAAATAGATCCGTAATGATAATGACAGCCAATCATAATATAGTGAAAGGGATGAAATAAGATCGGATAAACCCCTGTCCATTGTTGGAACATTCCAGACTAATGTTCTCAGGATATGATCGCTCCTCCCCTTGTCCATCTAGATCTCGTTATCCCTGTTAGTGCTGTCGATGATGCTCCCGCTCATACTATGGGAAGACACATTGAACGATTCCCATTTATCATTAAAAGATGGAAACTCTCCACTGAGATAATTAGAGTCTATGGAGACGAACATTAATCACAGTCACCGAACAAACAGGTTCAGTTAACCCCTTCCTTACATAACATTTCATATCGTAATAAAAGAGAATATTTACTCAGTCTCAATGGAATGGATGAGGGTTACTGACGGACGGACTATAAATATTCCTTTTTTTCAAATTTTTCCTTGTACGTGGGAGTATTGCCAGAGCACTGCGGGGCTGTATATGTCCCACTCTGTTTATAAAGGAGACAGTGATAAAATAACAGAGCAGCTGCATAAGATGTCTGCTGGGAAATTTCTGGATACATTAGCGCAAGGGAGAAAGTGAGGATTGCAGATGCTAGAGGTCAGAGTCAAGAAAGTGGTGCTGGAAAAGCACAGCAGGTCAGGCAGCATCAGAGGAGCATTGACATTTCTTGTGTAAGCCCTTCATCAGGAATGAGGCTTGTGGCCCAAGCGAAATGAGAGATAATTGAGAAAGTGATGGGGTTGGGGAAGGTAGCTGATAATTTGATAGGTAGATGAAGGAAGGGTTGGAGATCATATGTTGGAGAGGATGGTGGGGCAGATAGATGGGAAGGAAGTTGGACAGGTAGGATGCGGCGGTGCTGAGTTGGAAGGTTGAAACTGGGATAAGTTAGAGGGAGGGTAAATGAGAAAACTGGTGAATCCACATTGATCCTATGTGGTTGCAGGGTCCCAAGGCAAAAGTTAAGTCTTTCTTCCTCCAGGCGTCGGGTAGTTAAGATTTGGTGGTGGAGAAGGCCCAGGACCTGCATGTCCATGGCGGAGTGGGAGGGGGAGTTAAAGTGTTCAGCCATGGGGTGGTGGGGTTGGTTGGTGCGGGTGTCCCAGAGGATGTTCTCTGAAGTGTTCCACACATTGGCGTTCGGTCTCCCCAGTATCGAGGAGACATCAGGAGCAAAGGGTAGTGCAGACAACGTGTGTGGAAGTGCAGGTAAAACTCCGAAGGATGTGGAAGGATTCTATGGGATCTCGGACAGAGATGAGGGGGAGGTGAGGGTGCAGCTTTTCTAATTCTTGCGGTGGCTGGGGAAGGTGCCAGGAGTGGAGGGTGGGTTGTTGGGTGGCGTGAACCTGACAAAGGAGTCACGCCAGGAATGTTCTTTATGGAATGCAGATCGGGGTGGGAAGGGAAATATATGCATGGTGGTGGGGGCCTATTTGTGTGTGGCGCAAATGTGGGAGGATAATGCATTGTATCGAGAATTTTGGCGGGATGTTCTTTACCTGTTGAGTTTGGAGGGGTGATTGTTGAAGGCAGAGGCATGGGAAGTGGATGAGATGCTCTGGATGGCACAGTTGACCATGTGAGAAGGGAAATTACTGTCTTTGAAGAAGGAGGCCATCTGGGATTTACACTGGGTTAAGAGCGTGGTCCTGAAAAGCAGAACGTGTCAGGCAGCATCCGAGGAGCAGGAAAATGCGACGTTTTGGGCAAAAGTCCTTAATCAGGAACAGCGCTTTTGCACGAAACATTGATTCTCTTACTCCTCGGATGCTGCCTGACTTGATGTGCTTTTCAAGCACCACACTCTCGACTGTAGTCTCCCGTATCTGCAATATTCACTTTCGCCTACACGCTATGTTCAGCCAGTTCTGTAATACTACCTTTAATTTTGTTCTCACTGCTGTAGGAAATATGTTGTTAAACTAGAAAGCGTGCCAAAAAGATTTTCAAGTATATTGACAGTGTTGGGTGGGGCGGTGGTGGCTAGTGATGTTGAGCTACATGGAGAGTAGTAAATGAGAAAATGGGCTGGGACTATATATCCCTGGAGTTTGTTTCTGAAGAGTGACCTTATTGAGGTTTATCGTGGTTAATCCTGATGCTCGAGGGTGAGCTATGCCAAAGGCCAAGGAAATAGTCAGCACAATTATTCACATTAAAACTGGACAATTACTCATCGACAACATGTTGCCAAACGATAGAGGTAGACTGAAGAATTGGACTGGCCGGAGGAGTCAGATTTTGGACGGTCCAATCACATGAATGAGAATAAAAGTAAAGGCATTGCCATATCACCTGAAAGGATTACTTACATCACATTCTCAATCCACCTCAGCGAACCAGACCAGCCACCATACACCCAGAGGAGATATTTGTTCGGCTTGGAGCACTGCGCAGTCCAGGCTAGTGTACTGCTGAACAGCACCCTGCAATCAGTCCAGAGCGGAACTCTGGGCACACTGTAGCAGTGCAATGATCTATAAACCCAGATGACATATGTGTTCAGCAGGAAGCACTGTGCAGACCGGGTTGGTGCACAGTGCAATGCAACCACAATTTACTCAGAGTAGGCAGACCACAGCAGTGCATTGATTTATAAACCGAGATGAGAAATGCGACCAGGCTGTGGAACTGTGTCCATCATCTCAGTGCATTGCTCAGTAGGACTGTGTTAGATCACTGCCCCAGTGTGGGGAAACTTGCAGCTCATGCTGGAAGTAACAGTATGTACAGCTCCAATCCATTTACAGCTCCATATATTCATTGTATCTTGACACAGGGGTGCGGTGGGTGTGAACATCACAACCAGAGAGAAATGGCGGGGAATCAGTTTAAGAATCAACAAGTGGGAGGGGTATGGGTAATATACAGAGAGAGCGAGATTGAGAGACAATGTCGGGAAGGATGTGTTCCCAGGATCCAGAATTCTGAAATGAAGACATTTCAACGGTCCTGCAACATGAGCCAGAGTTTCCAGGAATGGTGGGTGAATGGGATATTGGTGTGAGTTCAGATGATGAAGAGTATTGGATGAGCATTTGTTTGGCAGCTTTGTAACTGTGAGTAGGGTCAGCAGAATCTTCGACACATTGGGCTGCATCTAACAATAATTTATCACAGTGACATTTTCACTGAGTATGACTGAAGGATTTTCTGTATTAGACTGAGCTAGTTTCCTGTTGATATCTCAACGAACTCACCTCATTAACTACCTATCCCACCCCATGGCATCCCTCTCATTCAATGCCAGCTCGATTTTCCTTCATGGTTGGAGGTACTCATGAACGTCCACATAACGTTAGATATTCCGTGATCCCTGGCCATCTTCAAAAGGCCAAAGGGCAAACGTTTCTGCTTTCTCCGGTTGGAGCTGCCCTGCACAGTTTACGCTGTGCATGGCAGATAACGGTTTGTCAACAGAGTCACGGAAGTCCTGGTGAATGGGCTAGTAAAGAGGATGACCATTCTCTTCCCATGTGGGCCACACTACCAGACGCATCGAGCTTGGTCTGAACTCACCACCCAATTCAGTACAGTTTCTGCGGTCTGAAGAAAGGTCCAGCAATACAGAACAACAACCTTCCCGGTTCTGTCAGGACAAGGGTCACCGTATTCTCTCTGCTTCCTCATACTCACTGCATATCTGTTATAACACCGACCCCTGAACAAGGTTCATGCTCTACCACTCTCACTCCTGCCAGCAGTCTCCCTTTCTCTCTCTCTCCCTCCACTTTACCCCCCACCCCCCACACCAATAAAGCTGCATAGATAAAACAGTGTGGACTGACTCCCTCCGGACACCTCACCATGTCCCACACCTATACCAGCACGAACAGCAGGGCCACCCACTCCCACCCTTCTCCCTCCCTTTCTCACATTCCAGGAGAAACAGCCTGAAATAGGACAGTATGGGCCAAGTCGGGTGTGGCTTATGTGTAGTGCCTGAGATACATCCATCACCCCCACACGACACGTGGGGAGGACTCTGATAGGAGCATCAGAGGACCAAGACGCCTCGTGTGGAGATTCTGAAACATCCACGTCCCACCAAACAAGTAAGGAGCAATGCTCAGTGAAGGGCATTTCTCACTTAAAACTCACTGGCAGTTCTGTTCACCCCGACACAACATAAAATCCATGGCCATCTCCCTTTTAGGTTGAGCTGGTAAAAATGAATCCCCAAGGTCTCGGTGGGCAGAAGCGTGGGCTCACAACACATCATCACTACCACCTCCCAGGAAGGGAGCACAGAGGCTTCCTCCTCCACCTCCTCCTGTAAACAGCTCAGATACTGAAACCAATCTGTAATATTTTCTGCTCTCCCCACTTGTCCTGACATCTTCAATAATCTGTGCTCATATACACTCAGTGCCCTCTGCTCCAACACCCCTTTATAGTGGTACAGAATGTATTGTATTAATTTCAGAATTATTCCTAACAAGTGCATCACATCACACTGCACCTCACATTGACTCTGATCTCCCACAAACCTCAAACTTACACCAATGTGTCACTGTTCTGCTGGAGTTCCACGCTGATCTCCACGAACTTTATAATTCATCAAGGTTTGGTATCTATCTGCAAACATTAAAATTGTCCTACAGTCACACTCCACACAGAAATATTGACTCACTCACTATTGTGAACATGTACAATACTAACACACTCCCTGAAGACAGACCTAAATACTGGCAAACACCAGACAGAATAATTGAAATATTGACAAGGCTACCATGGAGCAAGAGAACTACTGACAGGCACTCCATGTCTCTATGTGTTTCTGTGTATTAGTGAGTGTCTCTATGACTCGGCATTAGTGTGAATCTATCTGTGTACATCAGTGTTAGGCAAGTCTGCAGTGTCTATGGTGCTTACAATGATGTAGTATCCCCTAGATACGAGTCCCGATGAATGGTCCTTTCACTTTTGTCCACAGATGCTGTCAGACTGGCTGAGCTTTCTGTTGCTGTCAGTCTCTGCTGGCCTCCCCATACAACTGTACAGGTGGGAGTGGAGGGTGAAAATCATCAGAAATTCAGTTTGGGAGGGACAGAGGGAGGGTAGCAGCTCACAGCACCATCCAAACACAGGCAGACACACACACAGAAACACACACACATAGATATACAGAAACACACCGACACACAGACACACACGCACGCACACAAATAGACATGCACACACAGACACACACACACACCATCAAAAACAGATACATGCACACACTCACAGAAACAAAAACACACGCAGACACACATACAGCTGCACACAGACATACACACACACACTCACAGAAACCCCCCCACACACAGACACAACCACACAAACACACACCCAGATGCAGAATGACACAGACGCACAAGCCGATACACAGAAACATACATACGCCAACTGACATACATGCGCACACTCGTGTCCCTGAGCCCTACATTCTGATGTTCCATTCAGCCCTATGGACCTGCTACACAGGGGTAGATCGAGACCACTCCGATGGTTAGGTGTAGTTTCAGAAATGTACTTGGAAAATTCTGGCTGGTTCAGAAAGTGAACCGCCACCCCCAATCCATCTTTCCAGGCTTCCCTTCCTTTGGTCAGAAAAGAACTGGAGCCGAAAAATCTGAAGTTACAAGGGGGCAGATGATGGCTTATTTTGGAACAGCACTGAGGCAGAGCTGGAGATATTATAGTGGTGGGTGTAGGCAGGGTTGATAATAGAGAGAATATAGAGACATAAGACAGTTCAGGGCAAAAGGAAAACTCGTGTCTGAACAGTCTTGTTCCTTCTTAGATGTTTATGAGTGAGGATAGGAAAATTGGTAGAAATGAAGTGGAATTTGTGAATGAAGCTGAGATAACAGGTTTTGTATTTGTTAAATATAAATAACAGAAATAGCAATAATCTTCACCATCGCTAATAGAATTGACAGAAATAGGCTTACCAGGGACAACAATAATAGCGAGTATAGGATAGTAAACTGCCTGAATAATCATTAGGACGGGTCGTATCCGCAACTCTAACCATGCCCAATCCCGAGAAAGCAAGTATAGACCAAAGGATAAACTACTGTCCATTGTTGGAACATTCGAGTTTAATCTTCTCAGATTCTGAGCCATTGTTGGAACATTCCAGCCTGTTGTTCTAAGAGTCTCTTCCTCTCCCTCTCCCTGCAGCTACTGACCCCAATCAGCTTGAGGATGACGCTGCCGCTGATACCAAAGAATAACAGGTTGAACGAAACCCCTTACTAATGGAAGAGGAAAACCCTTCAATGACATAGTTAGTATCCATGGAGACTGACATCAATCACAGTCAATGTACAAGCAGCTCCAGTTTACCCTTTCACTACAATCCTTATAAATCACAATAATATTTGGTCTATTTGGGATGTTGACATCGCTGAATATTGGGCTAATAACATCATCTCCAATTGTAAAGTTAGGGGTGAGACAGAGAGATGATGCATTCTATTCACTAGCTCGATGATCCTATGATGTTTTGGCAGGGTCGGAATTGCTGGGCTCCCAAGGCCGGCTGTGTCTGATGACCAGGCCTGCTGTATCCTTTCGTTTTATTTATTTATGTTTAACTTTGACATTTATCTTACCATCATTTAACGGCTTAGGTGGGTTTAGGTATTTCTGAGAGGGTCCTACAGTGCCATAAACAGTGTAATTACAGTCCATGCCTCGTGGTCCTTGGAGCTGCGGCCTGGTCCTGTGGAGTGACGGTCAAGCTGTCACGGAACCAGGATTCTTCGTTTCACCTTTCCCTAGTTATTGCTAGGGTATCAGCAGGATTGGAAGGCTGGAAATCTCTCCCAGGTGCTACACTCTCTCTGAGATTTCTCTCAGAATTGTCTTTTTGATGTTCCTTCCTCCTGCATTGGAGAACTGCAGGTGATACAATCCGTTTCCTGAATTTTTTGTTTGATAAATGTGTATTTATAGGATGTTACCATATTAGAACAGTTATTGTTTAGGAGTTAAACACTCTATTATTCTGCTTTTTTGTGTTTTGTCAGCAGTGGTTGAATGAATTGTGTTTTGATTAATGTCGAATATTTTCACAAAGCGAATTGCATCTGAAACACAGCATCTCACGTTTATCTTTAAAATAAGAAAATGTTCCGGACAAGACTACCTTCATCATATATGTTGAGATGTGTCTGCTCAGATCCATAACAAAAAGGACAGATACTCACATTTCAATTGGCTAATTACTTAACGAACAACATGTTGCAGAAACACGAGATTTGAATGCGGAATGCGCCATGCTGGAGGAGTGATAGATCTATCAAGAATTATATCTCACATTTAATCCACCTCACAGTTCCAGCACAGACCGTATAAGCCCAGATGAGATTTCTACTCAACATAGACCACTGTGCAGACCAGGTTCAGTACAACCCAGCAGTCAATCCAGAATGGAATATAGCACAAGTCTCTCCAGTCCACTAGCTATCTGTCCAACATGTGGAGCAGTACAGTATGCACCGATGCATTGATTCAGAAACACTGGTGAAATGGTCTGTCCAACATGGGGTGATATGTAGCCCACACCAGTGTTTTGCTCTATCGACATGGACAAGGCGTCTGTACGGTATGGGCAGCTGTGCAGTGAATGGATCTGTAAACCTGGAACAGTTACCGTCAAAGCAGCTGTTTTCACCTCCCCAGTACATTGCTCATTAACACTGTGTTATATCACTGCCCATAGTGAAGAAACGTGCAGCCCATGCTGGAAGTGACAGGATGTGCAGCTCCCATCAACTTACAGCCCCATATGTCCATTGTGCCATGACAAGGGGGTGCTGTGGGTGTGAACGTCACTGCCAGAGAGAGATGGCAGGGAGTCAGTTTAAATATCAACAAACAAAATATTTTTGGGTAAAAAAGGGGAAGGGAGATTGAAAGACAATTTCATGGAAGATCACAGGTTTCAGAATGCTGAAATGAAGATATTTTGACAGCATGCTGCAACGTGAGCCAGTATTCCCAGGAATGATGGGTGAATGGGATATTGGTGTGAGTTCGGATGATGGAGAGTTTTGGGTGAGCATTTGTTCTTCAGCTTTGTAACTGGGAGTGGAGTGAACAGATTCTTCAACTCATTGGGCAGAAACTAACAATAATTTATCTCAGTGCCTTTTTCATTGAGTGTGACTGAGGGATCGTCTGCACGAAGCCGAGTTAGTTTCCTGGTGTTAGCTTATCTAACTCACCTCACTAACTACACCCCCCCCCCCCACCACCCCATGGTGTCTCTCTCATTAAATGCCAGCCTAATTCTTCCGCCCTTCATGGCTGGAGGTAAACACCATCGCTTGGATTCCCCGTGGATGTTCTGTGATCCCTGCCACTGGCACCATTTTGAAACGACCAATTGGCACACGGTTGAGCTTTCTCAATTTGGAGCTGCCCTGCACAGTGGTGTGAGCTCACCACCCAGCTCAGTGCAGGATCTGCGGTCTGAACAAATGTGCAACAATACAGGACAGGCATCAATAACCTTCTCCATTCTGCCAGGATAAGGGTCACCGTCTTCCCTCTGCTCCCGAACACTCATTGAAATCTGTTAGACTATCTACCCCTGACAAGGCGCATGCTCAACCACTCTCACTGCTGCATGCAACACCTCTCTCTCTCTCTCTCTCTCTCTCTCTCTCTTCACTTTATCCCCACACTATGAACACTGCATATCTGTTAGAGCACCTACCCAAACAAGGCTCATGCTCCACCACTCTCACGGCTGCACGCAGTTCCTTTCCTCTTTCTCTCTCTCTTTCTCGCCTTTCCAATACCCTCACATGGTGAGAGAATATTCTGGAGAATACCGATTATGCGATGTTCCAGAAAATGTTCTAAATAATTTCCTTTTTCAGAAAAATGTCAGTGCACCAGTATGTAACATATAAGGGGAAGGAGTAGAGATGTATGTTTTTCAAATCACTTCCAATTAAAATCCATCATGACGCCAATCAACCCTTCAAATGTTCTCTGGCATATAATAAGATTGCGCATTATTTGATGGTTTTCTCAGCTCCGCGTTGCAGGAACTTTTAGTTATTCAACCACCTGGGTTACTGCCACTGACCAGAGGACACTCAGGCACTTTTACGCCGGTTTTCTTCAAACGCCTGTTCGAGGGCATTTCCCACGGGGACGGACACTCCAAACAATATATTCCATCAGTTGCATACTTTTATGTAATGATAAGCTCATTTTACACAGACTAACCAAAATCTGCACTTATTTTATGGTTATCGGTAAGTAATAGCAATTAGCATTCTGGTTATTTCACTTGTCTCACCTTGTATTATTCAGTCCAAGACAGCTTTCAAACACTTGTCTCGTTATAAAATACAATTTCTAGCCGAGAACATTTTTATCCTCAGCCGTTATCTTCACCGTTATCTGAATTGTACGTTTTTCCCTTGTTAGGAAAGTTTCTATTGTCCTTTGTGGCTGTTTCTGTCTGGAAAAGTTACACAGTCTCCCACTCATTTGGCTGGATGGCTGGTTTGTGATACAGAGGCATGACGCCTACGCAGGTTCAATTTCCCACGCACACAGAGGTTTACCATGAAGAGGACGCTCTCTCAAACTTACCCCAACACCTCAGGTTCGCTGACCCTCAGGTTTAACCACCACGAGTGGCCTCTGTCTCATGAACAAACAGCCACATGGTCTTTTGGAATTTTATTCTATCACTTTTGCATTTATTTTATTTACCTACAATACCATTTTTTTTTGCATTATGTTCCTGGATGTTTTGGATTCGTGTCATTTTGTATTACTGCCAGCATTTCCCCCACACTGCATATTCCTTCACATAATCATTGACTCCAGTGTTATCTATAAAACTTCTGTCTGAACCTCAAAAATATTCAATATCTCTGCCTCCAATACTCTGCAGAAAGAGATTTCCAAAGTCGCACAACACTGAGAAAATAATAAACAACCACATCTGGGGTGCGAAGTTGTTATTTTTTCTCCTTATCTGAGAAAGGATACAATTTCACTGGAAGCAGTTCAAAGATATTTCACTTCACGTATTCCTGGGATGAAGGGCTTTTATTATGGAGGCTTTAACAGATTATTCTTGGAATGCAAGGTGATCTTATTGAAATATGCAAAACCTTGAGGAGCATGGATCAGATAAATAATCATTGGGTGCTTGTCTAATCCAAACTTGTCATTGTCATAGAACCTTTATTGTGTGGAGCAGGACATTCAGTCCATTGAGTCCACACTGGCACACTGAACGGCATCCCACCCAGACCTATCCCCCTACCCTAACCATGTAATCCTGCGTTTTTCATGACTAAACCAGCTAACCTACACATCCCTGAGCACTATGGGCAATTGAGCATGGTCAATTAAGTCTAACATGCACATCTTTGGACTGTGGGAGGAAATTGTATCATCGGGAGGAAACATACACAGACACGGGAAGAATTGAAGGTTGCAATTGAACTCAGCTTCTTGGTGATATGATGCAGCAGTGCTAACCACAGGTCCACCATGCTACTCCATTATTTCTATTAGTTATATAAGACTAACTAAAGAAATCTGCCTGACTTGTTCCTATCACTGAACCTGACCCAGTCTGAGACCTTTATCATCGGCCATACCTCCAACCTGGTTACATTTAAATTTATTGCAAACAATGGAGGAGCTGTACTAGAAAAGTTAACAGTCGCACCCTACAACCACAGTCAGAACCGGAGTGACGATAATTCACAACGTGGGCATTTATTCAAGTGCGAATATTTTTCCCCAGATGTTTGTGATGGCTGAATCTTTATAGTATATAGAAGCTGGCTTTGTCTGATTTTCCATAGACATGTGAATCAGGGATAATGGTGCATGTAGAGAAAAGTGCAGCTGAGAGCACAATGAGATGAACCATGAGCTACTTTACTGGTGGAGTAGTGTCAAAGGGCCGAATGGCCCACTCGTGTCCATCAGCCCTGTGTTCTAATGCTCCATTTAGCCCTTCGGACCTGATAAACAGGAACAGATGGAGGTCACTCCGATGGTTAGGCCTTGTTTCGAAAATGTACTTGTGGAATCCAGACTTGTTCAACTCCATTTTCCTGCTACCCCCTCGTATCTCTCAACTGGCTTGCATGTCCGAAACCAATTCACCCCCTCTGTAAATACATTCAGTGACCCACCTTCTACAACTGGCTGGGTTCGGGAATTCCAGACCTTCACTATCTTCTGAAAGATGGCATTTCTGTACTCCTCAGTTTCAAATCGATATCCCTTATTCTGTATCAATGTCCCGGTGTGAGACACTCTGCCCAGGTGTGGAACCACATTCTCAACAAATACCTTGTCAAGCCCCCTCTGTACCTTGTCCATTTCAGTCATGTCACCCTCATTAATTTCAAGCACAATGAATAATGCCTCACCAATTGAGATGTATTCAATAATTCAACCCTATCATCCCAGAAACCCGCTTAATGTACCAATCTAGTTCCTTTCTGTATCAGCATGCTGACTTTATGTTTCATGCACAGGAACACTCCAATCCCTTTGTCCTGCTCCTTTGTTGGCACTCCTTTCCATTAAAATAATAGCCTGCCTTTTGGTTTTCAGTGTCATCCTCAAACTCGGATGTGTATTGCACTCAGTTCCCTCCTTCAGGCTCTCAGTATAGATGTAAATAATGAAGCCATTGGACTGATATTGGTGCTTCTCCAGTAGATATGTTTTTATCATAAAGATCGATGAATACTGACTCTCAAATTTCTATGAGAAAACCATCCGTCATCCCATGTTATCCATCATATTATGAGTTTCTGTCTGGTGGAAGAACCTTTACTTTGTGATACCTTGTGGAAAATCTTGGGAAAGCCTCATGTCTATCATTTCCCCTTTATCAAGTCCGCTTGTTACATTCTTAGGGATCTCCAGATAAACTTTGCATGATTTTCCAAGGCAAAATATAGTTTCCCTTTAACAAAACCATGCGGACTCTGCCTGAAGCTTTTCTAAATGCCCTGCAATTCCTTCCTTAATAACAGACTGTCGCAGATTCCCAGCAATAATTGTTAGTCTAAATGGTTTCTGCTTTCTGTCTCGCTCCATTGTTGAAAACAGGCGCCATATTGAAGCTTCACGAGTTTCACTGGAACACTTCTGTAATCCAGAGAGTGATGGAATATTTCACAGAGTGGCACCAGTCACTCTGTAACCACTTCTTTTAAAGCCAATTATGAATTACTGCTGACCTACCTATCCTTAGTCTTATCTGTTGTTAAAAACCTCGTACCTTTTGTTAGAGACAGTTCGAGAACCCTCCTATTACCATTTTCTTGATGGTTTTAAAATGCTTACAGTGCTTTCCCTGTGAGGATTGTGTTAAATACTGGTGTAAATTATCTGCCTGTTCCCTGTAGCCACTTTCCCAGTCACACCCTCCGGATCTACCCAATATACTTTACTGACTTTCTTTCTACCAAAGGTCACCCACTCATCTTCAACTTTTTATATACACACAGAAAACCTTGTGATGCTTGTTTTTATATGTCTTACCAATTTATTTACATCATGTCTTTTCATCCTTTTTTCCATCTATTTCTTGCTTTTTTCCCTCGCTTTCTAGATTCATACAGTCATATTGCGTGCACACATTTCATCCAACCTGCCCATGCTGACCAGGTTTTCCAAACTAAACTTGTCTCATCTGATTGCATTTAGTGCACATGCCTCTAAACACTTCCAATTCATATCTTTGTCCAAATGTCTCTTAAATTTTGTCGCTGTACTTGCATGTACCAGCTCATCTGACAGCTCATTCCATGTACAGCCTCCTCTGCATAAAAGGGTTGCGTTTGGTCCATGTTAAATCTTCCCCTTTTCAACTTAAAGCTGTACCCTATCTGTTGGTCTCACCTATCGTGTGGAAAAGACCTTGGCAATTCACCCTATCCTTGCCTCCCATAATTTGATGAACTTCCAGAATGTCACCTCTCAACGTCCCCCATTCCATTTGATACTAACTTTAAGTACAAGCATTTACTAATTAGCATAGCAAATTTGCAACAATAATTTAAAAATACGACAGGTAAACAACACTCAGCCAAAACTTCATACTGTGATTTGTTCTCCATGTTACAATACTAAGGCAGTGTGAAGCTCTCAGTAGTGCCAAGAAGACGTCAAGAAAATAAATTCCTTTTTCTAAAGGGACTGATGATCTCTACCGTGAAAACGTTTCTCTGGCCAGAGCTATGCAAGAAAAGGAATTGTAATACCACACGGTCAGCGTGCAGTTGCTTTTAGCACAGTGAGATGAAGGCTGAGAATACTTTCTGAAATTTGGATTATTCAGTGCAAAGGGCAAGAGCGGTTTTCAATGAAGTTTACTCCAAGAAGGAAACTTTCTGGAGTGAGATGTGAGTGGGAGCTTTAAAACAGCATAAATGGAAAAGCCGACCCGCACTGAGACCAGAGGCAAAGTGGTAGCACTAACGGAGCTTGATGCTACTGCAGGGAAGGTAGCCTTGATCAAAGAACTTCAGTTGTAGTGGGTAGGGTCCATAAAGTGAGAGAATGTGCTCTGTAATTGGAAGGGGAGAACGTGGAATCAGAAAAGGAAGATAAGCAGGGAAGACGATGGATCAGCAATGGCAGGGGTTTCAAGGTGTAATTTAGGAAGCATAATTGAAATTCGTGCCTCACATCTGCTTCTGTTACCTGAAGTAAATGTCCTAAATCTGGGCACATACTAATGCTCGTTAATTTGTGATTGAATAGTATCCTTGACAGACTTTGTGAACCAGGGATGGTTCACCTTCTTTTCGAACAGAAACAGTAATTTCTGAGCAGTATGGGATATCTGCTTGAATGTTTGCCCATGTATACCCACTGACCTTCATCTGGGTGTAATTCCACATCACGACTCAGACCAGATGTGAGACAGAAATACTCAATTTAGATGTCTGGTTCTACTCAATCATTCAGGGGAACTTCTGCATGTGGCTCAATCACACCTCCCAGCTGAAGCAACATTTCACTTGTACTCTTTCAATCCAGTCTCCTGTCATTGCTGCTCACAATGCAGTCTCCTTTACACTGGGGAGACCAAACAGAGACTGCACTGAGGAACATTCTCGCTCTGTCTGGAGGAATAACCTTGACCTTCTCACAGCTTCCCATTTCAATAACCTTCCTTGCTCTCATGCTAACATTTCAGTCCTGAGCTGCTGCAATGTTCCAATGAAGCACAACCCAAGCTGGAGTAACACCTCACTTTACGGATTGTACCTTACAGCCCGTAGAGTTAACATTCATTTTCATAACTTCACATTCTGAACCCATTATAGGTGTTCTCCATTTTACATGCATTCTGCATGTATTACCTTGACCTTGTCTATGTTTTGTTTATGTTGCACTCAGGAGAGAGAAACAATTTCTCCCATTCAAACTTCAATATACACCCAATTCACATCTGCTTCTCTTTCACCACAATCAAAAATCCCTCCTCTGTGACATTGCACCTACACGTGCTCTGTTTCCCTTCATCCCTCGTCCACTTTTGTCAAGGGATAAAAACGTCCTTTTCAGTTGTGAACAATGGTTAATCTGGACTTGATATACTATCTCTGTTTCTCTGTCTCCACAGATGCTGCCAGACCTGCTGAGTTTCTCCAGCAATTTCTGGTTTTGAACAGCTTGAAAGACGTGTATCAAAGCTGCTTAAATGCCCTGTCTAAGATGGAGCACCATAAACTAGGAAGTGAACAGTAACGCAAACTGTACAAATTCGTTGGTTCTGAAATTACATAAGATTGGCATTATTGACACTACAAAGTTCTTAATCAAGGCCATGGAGTGAAACAGAGAGAAACAGTTACAAAGTTAAAACAGAAAGTGGCACGACTGGACGGAAAAGATTCAGATGAATATTAGAATTGGAATTTTACAGTATGGAAACAGGCACTTCGGCCCAAGAAGTCCACACCGATCCTCTGAAGACTAAACCAACCAGAACCATTCCCTATCCTATGATTACCCCTGACTAATGGACCTAACCTGCATATTCCTGGACACTGTAGGCAGTTCAGCAAGGTAAATAACATCCACATTTTTGGATTGTGGGTGGGAACCAGAGCATGCAGAAACAAAAAACTCACACAGACACAGGGAAAATGTGCAAGAGAGTTGGAATCGGACCTGGGTCCCCAGCGCTTTGATGCAGCATCGCTTTCTACTGAGCCACGATGCTGCCACACAGAAAATATGTCGGGGTTTTCAGAAACATGACAATTAAGAGTTGTGACAACGTGGACAGACACTCAGAGGAATGAGAATATTAAAATGGAAGTGTTACCACATCAGTCACAGGGTAGGTCACGGGGTGATGGGTGACTGGGTCTCGGTGTGAACTGGGGGAACAGACAGCTGAATTGCATTTCAGAAATTGCAGCTCAAATCTGGAAATTCATGTGGTGCTGTAGATCACAGCTGGACAGAAGGAGAATTGCATTCAGTTACAACCTGTAACGTTTTTCCCAGTCTAATCTTTTAGTCTATTATTCCCATTATCGGATCGATGTTTCATTGCCGATTGTGGTTGAATATACCAGGGTCAGAACCATGTGTATCTAAAACTGATGACAATCCATTTAAAGCTATCACACTGACTACTGTACTTACATTCCAAACAGCAGGACTAATATCTGATAGAGCGTGCAACATGATTACAAAGCAAACATATCAGATCGAAGCTCTGCAGTCCTGCCACATCCAGTCAGAAATGGAGTTGAACCAGGGAACAACTGACAAGGGAAAAGGACTCCACAAATATTATTTGAAAACAATGTTCATTGGGATTAGGGCGTCGCTGACTAGGTCAGTATTTATTGCCCAGAGGACTGTTAAGAGTCAATGAATTTGCTGTGTGTCTGGAGTTACATGTGGGCCAGAGCAGGTATGGATGGCAGTTTCCTTCCTTAAAGGATATCAGTGAACCAAATCGATTTCGCCCACAATCAGGAAATGACCCATGATCATCATTAAACTCTTAATCCCAAACATTTATTGAATTTGAATTCCATCATGTACTGTAACAGGATTCGAACTCGGGTCACCAGAAGATTCCTGGGGTTGTTAGACTAACCCATCAGCAGCAACACCACTCGGCTATTGCTTTACCAATCGCCGAAAAGAATGGAACCTTCCTGCACATCAGTGTAAAAGACAATGATGCAATGTATACGCCATCCTCAGCCAGAAGTGTTGTTTGGATGATCCCCCAGAATCAAGGATGCCAGACTTCAAACCATTCGATTCGCTGCACGTAAATTAAGAAACAACTGAACGCAGTATATAGACAAAGGGAATGGGCCCTGACACCATTCCTGCAATAGAACCACAGACTTGTGCTGCATAACAAGCTGTGTCTCCGTTGAAGCTGTTTCATTCCAGGTGCAACTCTGACATCTCCCTGGCAATGTGGAAAATTACACAGAAGTGTCCTGTCCCCTAAGAGGAGAATAATTACAATCTGACCAATTACTATCCCCTCAGTCCCATCACCATTATCAAATTGATGGGAATTCCTTTGACGGAGCTGTCGGCCAGCACAGAAATAACGTACACATTGCTGTGTCCGATAGGCCCCCATGTGGAGGTGGTGTTGCTGTGGAAATGTCACTGGATTACTAATCCAGACCAGAAGAATGCTCTGACAGCTGGTGGAAGTTCGATATAATTAATAAAATATCGAGATATAAAATCTGGTGTTAGTAATATTGACCATGAAGCGCATGTCCATTGTGAACGTAAATTTCCTTCCCCTATGCACATTCAGAAAGTGAATCTCCCATGCTTTCCTGGTAGAGCCAAAACGTGACTCCAGATATACAGACATGTGGTAAACTCTTCAATGGTCTCTGAAGCGGCCATGCAAGGCCGTTATATCAAACTTCTCCAAGTTCTTAAAGGATAAAAATGAAATAACACCCGGCACCAGCCTCTGTATCGGAAAAGGGAATAGGAAGCACAGTCCTGTCGACACTGCAGAGACCTCCTTCCTTACATCTGAGAGCTTATGACAACATTAACAGAGCTTCCCACAGACTGCACAGAAACATCGTGAAATGAGTAGGCCTTTAAACACATTGAGCCTTCCCCTCTCTAGGTTTAGGCAAAACAAGTTTTAAATTAACTTTTTCCAATACTATATACTGTTCAAAGTTTGTGAGAAGATTTATAGCTCGGGTGCTCGTTGTTGTGGTTCTGTTCGCCGAGCTGGGAGTTTTTCTTGCAAACGTTTCGTCCAATTTCTAGGTGATATCTTCAGTGCTTGGGAGCCTCCTGTGAAGCTCTTCTGTGCTGATTCTTCCTGCATTTATACTGGTTTGAATCTGTCGCTTCCGGTTGTCAGTAGCAGTTCGCTGCAGTAGCCGGTATATCAGGTCTAGGTCGATGTGTCTGTTAATCGAATTCGTGGATGAGTGCCATGCTTCTAGGAATTCCCTGGCTATTCTCTGTTTGGCGTGTCCTATAATAGTGGTGTTGTCCCAATCGAATTCATGTTGTTTGTCGAATTCGTTTTAAGTAAATACCTATACAAGGTATTCAACAAAAATGGATACCTACGCAATTTCATCAACAGATGCCTCAGGGAAAGACAACGAAATGAGGACATGCGGCAACCCAAAGGACTGGCCACACTCCCATACATCAGGAGCATTTCTGAACTGACAGCCAGACTGCTGCGACCACTAGGACTCATAACAGCACACAAGCCAACAGCCACTCTCAGACAACAACTCACAAGGACAAAGGACCCAATACCCAGCATGAGCAAAACCAATGTAGTGTACAAAATCCCATGCAAGGACTGCATAAAACACGACATAGGACAACAGGAAGACAGCTAACAACCCGCATCCATGAACACCAACCGGCCACGAAACGACACGACCAGCTATCCCTAGTAGCCGTAAACTCAGATGACAAACAACATGAATTCGATTGGGACAACACCACTATTATAGGACAGGCCAAACAGAAAACAGCCAGGGAATTCCTAGAAGCATGGCACTCATCCACGAATTCGATTAACAGACACATCGACCTAGACCCTATATACCGGCCACTGCAGCGAACAGCTACTGACAACCGGAAGCGGCAGATTCAAACCAGTAGAAATGCCGGAAGAATCAGCACAGAAACGCTTTACAGGAGGCTCCCAAGCACTTAAGATCTCACCTAGAAAGGGGACGAAACGTTTGCAAGAAAAACTCCCAGCTCGGCGAACAGAACCACAACAACTATATACTGTATATACTTTGAAGTGGTCATATATCAGAAAAAAAATGAAATAGGAACTTTGGTCCGTCAACTTTGCTCACCCATTCAATATAACAATGGCTGATCCTGTACCTCCACTCCAAACATCTGCAGCAACTTAACTCTTTTAGTGTCGAGAAGTCCTTATTTATATTCAGTGCCTTAGCGTACGCAGTCTTATATGGGACAGAATTCCCCAGGTTCACCAGTCTGCGAGTGCAGACATTTATTCTCATCTCATTTCAGAGTGGCTTGCCTGTACCTAATACCGTGACCCTTGTTTTAGATGTCCCAGCCAGTGGAATTATAATCCCTGCTGACAATCTGTTTCACCATGTCAGAGTTTTATATATTTCACTGAGATCTCCACCCATTTTCCTGAACTCCACGGAATACAGGCCCAGTTGCCTGAAACTCTGCTCCCACAACAAGCCTGTCATCCCAGAGATCAGTCTGGTCATACTTCGCTGACTTCCTCAACATCAGGTTTGCCCTTTATTAGATAAGGAGACCAAAAGTACACAGAATACTGCACAATGTTCGAGATGGGAGCTCACCAACGCCCCGTGTAGCTGCAGTAAGACACACCTGACTCAAATCCCCCGGAAATGAAGTTCAACACAATCATTTATCTTCCTATCTGCTTTCTCTTGCAGCAGTATTGCTTTCTGTGACTGGTGTACAAGGAAATCGAGATCCTTTTCAATGACACAGCTCAGCACTTGGTGGGTTATATATACTGGTCAGTGTGCCATTATCAATCCCAGTATTGACTTCTAGCTTCAGAACTCACTGCCCTGCATGGACCTTGGAGTTTGTTGAAGAAGTCAACAAAAGTATACGCATAAGTATCTTCATGCAGCAACGTTTTTTTACATTAATTCCTTTTGAAATGCTAGCCTGTTCGTCTATTTTTTCCAACCAAATTGCTCAATGTTACGTCTATCCACATTGTTCTTCAGCTGCCACATATTTTACCATTTCCTCCAATTGTCTCAATCACCTTGAAACTTCTTTATATCCTCCTCACCCACTCACAATCTCAGTTTGGTACCATCAGCTGATTTGGAAAGATTACATTTAACACCCAAGAACAAATGTTTGATCTGTTTTCTAAATAGATGGGGCCCAAATATTAATTCCTGGATTATCCCACTAGTTATTGCTTTCTCTCACAAGATGTATGTAAAGGTTGATGCTGCTTCCCTTTTTCCTGTCAGCTCTCCAATTCTCAACCCTTGCCACTATATTAGGTCTGGCTGTTACACACTGTTATGGGCCAGGACAGACCCCCTCAAATCATTTCAAGGAAATAGTGCAGACCAACCTATGCTCATTGATTTAAGCAAGTGTAAGGTGGATATTCCAGGAGTGATGCAGCTGGTCAAATCACTTCGTTTTAAACAAAACAGAATGTCTTTGCAAGATTACTGAGTGAGACACAAACACAAGAGGATACAATACAGAATAACTTAACCTATCCTAAAACACAACAGATTATCCCAATTTAATGATGGTATTCCAAACACTTGATATAATCCCCATTAACACCCCATGGCAAAACCGAATGGATAAAAAAATCAAACCCAGTTTCTAAGAGGAGAGATGTCAGAGAGAGGGAGGAACAACATGGACCAACTTCTTTGGGTCCGGTAACTTCACAACTGCTGCCTGCTTTAAGTAAACAGCCAGACTGCGGAAAATCAGACCAAACAAACCAAAGCAGAGTAGCTGAACTGAGATAACTGGCCACTCCCCTTTCATAAGAGCAGAAGAACAGAAGAACTAGGAGCACGAATAGGCCGTTTGGTCCTCTGCCACACAATAAGATCATGACTGATCTACTCGTGGACTCTGATCTACTTCCCGCGCTCCCATCGTATCCCTTATTTACTTTATTGCTCAAAAAGTATCTATCTTAGCTTTAAAACCGTTTACTGAAGTAGTACCAATTACTTAACTGCACAGGGAATTCCAAAGATTACAAACCTCTCGATGAAGATATTCCTTCTCAATTCAATACTAAATCTACTCCCTCTAATATTGAGGCCATTCCCTCTTGTCTTAGCTTCACCTGCCAGTGGACACATCCTCTCTATTTCGATCTTCTAAAGTCACTGCATAATTTTACATGTTTCTATGAGATCATCCTGTCATTCTTCTAAATTCCAATGAAAATAGTTCCAGTCTGCTAACTCACACCTCATAAGCAAACCACCTCACCTCTGGAATCATCCGAATAAACCACCTCTGCACCCCCTACAGTGCCAGTATACCCTTCTTGAAATGATGAGACCAAAACTGCATACAGTACTCCAGGCGTGGCCCCACCAGCACCCTGGACAGCTGCAACATAACCTCCCTGCTTATAACCTCAATCCCTTGAGCAATGAAGGGCAACATTCCATTTGCTTTCCTCAGTATTTGCGGTACTTGCAGACCAGCCTTCTGTGATTCATGCGCATGGACATGCAGGTCCCTCTGTATGACAACATGCTGCAACGTTTTACCATTCAAGTAATAATCATTTTTACTGGCACTCCCCACAAAATGGATGACATCACATTTATCAACATTGTATTCCATCTGCCAGACCTTTACCCACTCACTCAAATTATCTATGTTCATCCACGAAGTCTCACAGTCCTCTGCATGCTTTGCTATGAAACGCATCTTCGTGTCATCTGCAAACCTTGTCACACTACATGTTCTCTCCAACTCCAAATCATCTGTATCAATTGTGAATAATTGTGGCCTCAACACCCATCTCTGATGCACACCACTAGGTATTGATTGTCAGCCAGAATATCACTCACTTACACTCACAATTTGCTTCCTGTTATTCAAACAATCATCTATAATGCTGATAATTTACACGTAACACCATGCACCTTTTTCTTATGCAGAAGCTTCTTGTGCAGCAACTTGTTGAAGTTCTTTTGGAAATCTCGGTATACCATAGCCACTGGGGCCTTGTTATCCATCTTGCTCGCATTATCTCCAAAGATTTCCAAAAGACTTGTTAAACATGACCTGTTCTTCATGAACCCATGTTGCGTCTACACAATGGGACGATTTCTAACGAAGTGCCTTGCTGTTTCTTCCTTGATAATACACTCAAGCAGTTTCCCCACTACACAGGGAAAGCTAACTGGTCTATAATTCCCCATATTTTGTTTAATTCCCTTTTTAAACAGAGGCATCACATTTGCTGTTTTCCAATCTGCGGGGACTGCCCTGGAGTTCAGCAAATTTTACCAAATTGCCACAATTGCATTTTCTACTTCTCCCTCTATCTCTTCTGTAACCCTGGGATTCGTTCCTTCAGGGCCAGGAGACGTGCCTACCCTCAGCTCCTTTACATTGCCCAACACGATCTCTTCCATTATAATGATTGTTTCCAAGATCTTCACCTACCTTCGACTCTTTGTCAATTACTAACATGCTATTAGTGTCCTCCACTACGGTGACAGATACAAAACACCTGTTCAATGCCACGGCCATTTCGTCATATCCTATAACTAAATGACCCTTCCCATCCTCTGAAGGACCAACATTTACTTGAGCCTTGCTTTTTCATTCTATATATTTAAGCTATATACCATCATCTATCTATCTTTATATTGTGCACTTTTTTCCCCTCTCGTGTTCTATCATTCTTTTCTTTGTAGTTATTTTTGTGGCTTTCTGTTAACCTTTAAAATGTTTCCCCAATCTTCTAGGTTTCCGCTGTTCTTGGCCACTTCGCATTCCTTCTCTTTCAATTTGATAGCGTCCCTTATTTTCTAAGACACAATTGACAGATTACCCATTTTCTTACAGTCTTTCCTTTTCACTGGAATATACTTTTGCCACAGAAATTAAAAATCTCCTTTGAAAATTCTCGACTGCTTGTCAACTCTCCCATCATGAATATTTGTTTCGAGGCGACTTTAGCCATCTCCTCGCTCATTCTATTTTAGTCTGCCTTGCTGAAGCACAGGACCCTGGTATTGGATTTCATCTTCACAGTCTCTATCTGTATTCTAAATTCAACCATACTGTGATCACTCCTTTACCTGATGTGAATAATTATTCTTGTCTCATTGTACATGACAAGACCTATGATACCTTGCTCTTCACAGTACGTGCTTTCAGTTTAGCCTTGAATGCATTCCCAAGTAGTCAAACCCAGACTTTTTGGATTCGCTGCTTTTAAGACACCCATGAAAAATAAAACAAGGACAGAATAAACGTGTTAAAGGAGTAGCATTGTCATAACACTAGACTTGGGACTTCATTAAAAATGTTTCTGATAATCCAAATTCACTGCATCCATTGCTAGGCCATAATTAATTTCCCAATCAGTCTCTCAAATATGATTGGCCCTTAATAAATCGGCAATGACTTAATCTACGTTCATTACTTTTACATGAATGAAAATTTCTAAGTTCCCTGGTAATGCGTCCTTTCTAATAGACTCTTGTATTGTCCTGATTGCTATTTTGGTGCTAAGCAGACTGCCATTACCTGCCTCCTTTAGAAATAATGGAGTTAAATTTGCTGCTGTCAAATCTATGAATTCAGTTCCAGAATCATCAAGCATTTAGAAGAGGATAAACAGAGTATTCATTGTTACCTTGTCCACCTCCCTTACTAATTAACGAAGAGATTAACAGGACATGGGAATTTATCAGATTTCAGTCAATATATTTTCCCCACAACTATTTATGTACGGATTTGATTCTATTTACTTTTTCTCAGTAGACTGAGAATTGCTTGGAATTTACTTTTTGAAATGTTTTCTTTTGGGAAGGCAGAACAGAAGTGGTTGCTTCACAGTCCTGCCATTTTCCTTTTCTCTGGTTTCAGCCTGTAAGGAAGATACAATTATTTTCTCTAACATTTCACCTTGGTATACTGTATGTTGAGAAGTTTTTACATTTCACTCTTGTACATGTACGCTTCATAAACCCATCATTTCCTGTCTTAGGCTGCTCAATGATTGATCTTCCACAGCCATACAATCACTGAAGCAATCTCTGTACACTCAGAAATACAGTACAATCTACATTAGTCCCACTTTCATACATCAGGCCCATAGACATGAGTGCTTGTCCACGTACCTTTTAACGGCTGTGCGATGACCCACAACAACTGCACTCTCACAAAAATGCATTCCAGACGCCAACGTCCTTTGGGTGAAAAACCATCCTGCAATCCTCTCTAAACCTCAAACCCTTCCCTTTAAAAGTGTGATCATTTGTTCTTAACTCTCTGACTTAAAGGAACTGCTGCTGTCTATCTACCCTGTCTATGCCCTTCGTAATCTTGCTCTTCTAAATCACGTTCCCCTCAGTCTTCTCTGCTCCAAAGTAACCAACCCGAACTTATCCAGCCTCCCTCCATAGCTGTTATGCTCCATTCCAGACAACATCCTGTTGAATCTCCTGTGCGCCACTTTCAGTGCAATCACATCTTTCCTGTAATGTGGATCCCTGAACTGCACGCAGTATTCCATTTTGGCCTAACCGAAGTGCCATATAGCTCTTGTAATCTATGCCTCGATTAGTGAAGGCTTTGCCTGCTGTCTCCAATTACTTCTTAACTAAACTATTAATCAGTCCCGTCACATTCAGGGATGTGTGGAGAAGCACTCTTTGAACTTACGAGTCTGCTGCTATTAATTGGGTCCTCGCCTGTCTGGTTCCTACCTTCAAAGTGAATCACCTCATATTTATCAGGGTTACATTCCATCTGCCATTGATCTGCCCATCTGACCATTCCATCCGTATCCTCCTGTAACGCAAGATCTTCCTCCTCACTGCCAACCACCCGAGTAATCTATGTGTCAGACACAAACCTAATTATTACATTCACCCCATGCCCCTTCAGTTCACATCTATATCATTTATGAATTCCACAAATAATAAGGGACACAGCACTGACGCACAAACAGTCTTCGACAACCACCTATTTTCTGCAATTGTTTCTCGAACATTGATCTGATACTCACTGGTCTGTAGTTCCTTGGTTAATCTCTACAGCCCTTCCCGTAAAGGGTGTGCTCCAGTCCTCAGCACCTTACCTGTGACCAGATTGTATTTAAACATTTTCAACAGCGCCTTTCATCCCTTGTCTACAACAACAGCCTGAGATGTAACTGAGCTGGAACTAGGGACGTGTCCAGTTTTATACCAGCCAAAACTATCAATCATTGTATACATCTTACATCAATCTGCTCAAGAGCTTCTCAGCACATCTTCGAGAATTCTGTCTCTGCATCCTCCTTCTCCCAAATAAAACAGGCATGAAGCTCTCATATATCAATCTATCAATGTTCACCAGATTCACAAACAGATTCCCGCCTTGATCTCAGGCCAAGTTTCGTCGGCAGAAAACCTTGCTATCTGAGGGATTAATCTGGAGAATGTCCATCCAGTGTAAGGGATCAGTATATTTTATTTAGATCAAGACATCAAAATTGTGTACAATGCTCCAGGTACAGTCTAGGAGAAATTGAGGACTGCAGATGCTGGAGATCAGAGCTGAAAAATGTGTTGCTGGTAAAGCGCAGCAGGTCAGGCAGCATCCAAGGAGCAGGAGAATGGATGTTTCGGGCATAAGCATTCCTGAAGAAGGGCTTATGCCGAAACGTCGATTCTCCAGCTCCTTGGATTCTGCCTGACCTGCTGCGCTTTTCCAGCAACATATTTTTCAGCTCCAGGTACAGTCTCGCCAGCACTCTGTGTAACTAGTGCAGAATGTTTCTACTGCTCGTGTGAACAACTTACTGCTGAAGCTGGAATCTGAACTGAAACTAACACATGCTGGACACCACAGTGAGTCAGACAGCATCCATAAAAGAGAGCAAGATAACGCTTTGAGTCTAGTTGACCTTTCATTGTCTGTATTCGAATTCCCTTTAAATGAAGGCAAAATTAACTTAACTTTCCCTGTTTGTATATGTTCCTCCCAATACCCTTTGCTTTAATGTTTTCTGCTGAGTTACTGTGTGTGCTGATTAAAAATCCTCCTGAATATCTGACTATATCGCATACATTGCTTTTCTATGGTTAGGTCTACAAGATATATCTTAAAACAAAACGTTTGTAAATTATAACTTCCCTTTCATAAATGCAGAATAATTCTCTTGAAGTTTGCTTTTCCTTTTTCAGTGTCCAATATCACATTCGTTATGATAGATTGTAAAGGATTTTTTTTCCTGCAGATGACAAGTAAACTGGTCTGTAGTTTTCCACTCTCCTTCTTCCCTTATATCGTTGGAATGCATTTATATCCTTTCAAATTGAACACAGATAAATGCAGTCAACAACAATACAATCCATCTATGTATTGCTGCTTTCTCTGAAATTGCAGTATGAAGTATACCTGGTTTAACATACTTATCAATCCTCAATCCAGGTATGTTGTCATATACTACCACGTCACTAGTATGAATGATTTTAGTGTTTAGTTACATACGTCCTATGGAATTTCTGGGATATTTCCTGGATCTTCGTCCGTGAAGGCAGACATAATGTAACAGTTTCGCCTCCTTATCAATTTTCTGTTCTCTACAATAAATCATCCTGTCCACACATTCACTGTGCCACATTTGGCCTTGTTTTCATTTTCCTTTCAAATATGGACATACACTTTTCGCCAGTATTTACCAAGAACAAAAATAAATCCAGCACAGGAACAGACCCTTCGGTCCCTCCAAGCCTGCACCGACACAGATCCTCTATCTAAACTTGTCACCTATTTTCGAAGGATCTGTATCCCTCTGCTCCCGACCCATTAATGTATCTGTCTACATACATATAAAATGTCGCTAACGTGACCAATACTACCACCTCCGCTGGCATTGTGTTTCAGGCATCTGCCAGTCTTTGTGTAAAGAACTTTCTGAACATATCTCCCATAAACCTTTTCCCTCTCATCTTGAATTCCTGACCACTAGAAATTGAGTACCCATCTCTGGAAATAGGCGTCTTGCTATCCACCATGTCTATACCTCTCATAATTTTGTAGAACTCACTCAAGTCCCCCGAACTTTTGTCAGTCTAATGAAAATAATCCTAATCTACCAAACCTCTCTTCATAGCCAGTTCCTTCCAATTACAGGAAATATCCTGGTGAAACTGCTCTGCACCCTCTTCAAAGCATCCACATCCTTTTGGTAAGGTGGCGATCAGAACTGTACGAACTATTTGAAATATTGTCGAACCAAAGCCATAGACAACTGTAACATGACCTGCCATCTCTTGTACAAAATATACTCTAAAACAATCCCTCCTGTGGATGACAATTTAACTGGTCTGTTCTTCACAACTTTCTCTTTTCTGCCCTTATTAAAATGGTGGAATGCAGGAAGCAAAGTATGCTGTATGCCAGCTTGACCACTCTATAGACCTACCCCTCGAAGGAACAGTGGATCTGAACATCCAGATCTCTATACATCAATTTTGCCCAGGGCTTTTTTTCCATTTACCACATAGTTCATTCTTGAATTGGATTCTCCAAAATGCATCATCTCACGTTTGCCCATATTGAACTCTATTTGCCATTGCTCTGCACAACTCTCCATCTATCTATTTTCCGCTGGATTCTCTGACAGTCCCCTTCACTTTCTGCTACTCCACCAATCGTAGTGCCATCTGCAAACTTATTAATCAGACCAACTTTACCTTCCTTTAGTTCATTTATGTATATCATAAACAATAGCGGTCCCAGCACTAAACCCTGTGAAACACCAGCCAGAACAGTCCTTCATTTTGAGAAACTCCCTTCCACTGTTACTCTGTGTCTGCTGCTGCCCAGCCTGTTCTCCATCCATTTAGCTCGTAGACCCTTGACCCCTTGCAATTACACGTTCTCCGTGAGCTTACCTCATCAAAAACCTTACCGAGGTCCATTATATAACATCTACAGCTTTTGCATGACTATCAATTTTCACTTCCACAAATAAATCTATTATGTTTGCGAAGATGTGACCTCCCCAGAACAAAGCCTGGGAAGGTCTTGTTGGAGTCCGTCTGTGTCGTACTCTGGAATCAGACGGGTTTATTTCAAAGCAGAAATTTATAAAATGCCACATTGACTGACGGTCTACAAAGTGCATGCTCTCCGACCCCAGAGAAAATACTTTGTCTATTTACTCTATCCATGCCGGTCATATTTTGCAAAGCTCTATAAGGTCACCTCTCAGCTTCCGACGCAAGTTCGAAGCCTGCCCCTTTAAAATAATACTCGAGGGGCTTCCTCGTGCTACTGACCACACGATCAGCTGAGAGGGACAAACGCAGGTGTTCAGTGGACAGCTTCAGACTAAGTTTCAAAGACGTGAGTCAAAACTGCTGAATCCCTCCTGTCCAACATGGATCATTAAACTATCAACCTTTTTTTCTTCCGTGTGTGGGAGTAATGCAAGAGCACTGCAGGATTGCACATATAACATGGAACATGGGACACACGGGGAAGTGAACAACAGCCCACAGACACCACTTTATTGTTTCTGAGATTCACATGTCAGCACTCGATACAATAGGGAGCCAAAACTCAAGGGCAGGGAAAGGTACGGAAGGACAGAAAAAAATCACATTAAAGATAGAAACAGATACTTAAGACAGCGATAGGCCATATTGGTGAAATATGGGGAAAAAGACAGGGCAGTGTGACTAACTGGGGAGCTCTGCAGACTATGCCAATGTATTGCTTCGAAAATGAACTATCTCCCCAGCGTGGAGAGCTGTGCAGACTGCACCAGTGCATTGCTTAGTAAGCTGAACTACCTACCCAGCATGGGGAGCTGTGCAGACTGTGCCAGTGTATTGCTCAGTAAGGTGGACTATCTGCCCAGTATGGGGAGCTGTGCAGGCCGTGCTAGTGTATTGCTCAGTAAGCTGAACTATCTGCCCAGCATGGAGAGCTGTGTAGACTATGCCAGTGTTTTTCAGCCTCAGTATTGACCGGGGATGGGATGTAGTCAGAGGGACGAAATGCAATCTGTAACCAGAACAGAACAGAACATAGTGACGTCAATGCTTTCAATATTTAAACAGCAAGGGCAGTGATAAAATGAATCATGTTTCACAGTTGCAACGAGACAGGTCAACATAGAGACCAATGAGTAAAACTGCCAGAAGCAAGGAGGGAGACAGTGAATTAACAAGTTCATTGCTGCAGTTAGTAGTAGTTTGCAAAGTGAATATCTCGATTTAGAGTCTCAGCAGAAACAAAAACAGCGACAATGATAGTAGAGTCAATGAAAGGACAGCATTATAGTCAATCATGATTGATAAAATTAATGACTGAACATTGAGAATTACCAGGGACACCAACGAAAGCAAGGATTGGATAATAAAAGTATTGAATAATGTAAAGTGCATATTCTATCCGCCACCATAATGGGTTTCGATAATAATATGTAGAACGAAGCCAAACATCCCAATATAAACTCCTGTCCATTCTTGAGACATTCCAGCCTAATGTTCTCAGATTGTGAATCATTGTTGGAACATTCCAATATAATGTTCTCAGATTCTGACCCATTGTTCGAACATTCCAGTCTAATGTTCTCAGATTCTGACCCATTGTTGGAACATTCCAGTCACTTGTGCTCAGATTCTGATCGCTCAGCACTGCATCTCTTGAGCTGCCGATCCCTTTTAATGCAGTCGGTGGTGCTACCACAAATACTGTGGAATAGCACATTCAACGGAACCCATTTATCATTGAAAGTCGGAACCCCTCCACTGGGATGATTGCAATCCAGGGAGACTGGCATGAACCGCAGTCACTAAACAAAAAGGCTCAGTTAACCCCTTCCTTTCGTAACTTTTCCTATCCCAATAAAAGGGGACATTTACTCAGTCTGGGCGGAATAAATGGGCGTTGCTTAGGGACAGACCATAAATCTTTCAATCTTCTTATTCTTTCTTCCGTGTATGTGTGAGTAGTGCAAGAACACTGCAGGACTGCATATATTACATACTGTTTATAAAGGGAGATAAAGCATAATAAACAGACCGGCTGCATAAGGTGACCAGTGGGGGCACTTCCATAGACAAAAAATCAGTGTCCACTATTTATTGACCATTGGTGTTGTGCACTGCTGCTCCTTATGATATCATTCAGAGTATTGAGACTGCTGCTCAGGAAAAGGAGAAGGTAATTCTGTCCCCATGTGTCTGATACAGAAGGACAGGAGGAGACCATTCAGCCTCTCGATCCTGTTACAGATGGACAGTGGGAGGCCATAAAGCCTCTCGGGTGTGTTTCAGAGGGACAGGAGGAGGCCACTCTGCTTCTTGAGCCTGTTATTCAGTAACTAACAGTTTTAAAATACTTATGGAGAAGAACAGCCCTGAAATAAACGGTAAAGTTCTAAATTGAATCAGGCCAACTTTGAACGTTTTATATTGGCAATTTCAAAAGCTGCTTGGGAGAAGCTCGTGACAGGAAAGTGGGAGGCCATCACAAATGAGATTACAGGTTCTAGATAGAGTATCTTCCGGTTCATGAGCAATGCAAGGCTAGTCGGGAATGCTGGATGGCGAGCGGAATTGAGGTTCTGTTCAAGAAAAAGACGGAAGTATATGATAGGTACAGACAGGAGGGATCGAGTGAATCCAAAGAGACTACCAGTGCTGTAGGCTATTACTCAAGAGGGAAATGAGGAGGGTAAATTGGGGGCATAAGATATCTTTCGAAAATAAGGTAAGGGACAATCCAAAGAAATGCTACCAATACATTGAGGTCAAAAAAGTAACTAGGGAGAGGACAGGGCCCTTTGAAGATCAGAAAAGTGACCTATGTGTGGAACTACAGGAGATTGGTGAGATACTACATAAATATTTTGCATCAGTATTTACTGTGGAGTAGGATATGGAAGGTAAAGAAATTGGGGAAATGAATGGTGATATCTTCAAAAGCGTCCATGTTACAGAAGATGAGGAGCTGGCCATCTTAAAATGCATTAAGGTACATAACTCCTTCTGACCTTTTATGTGACTCGTGGATCGGCACTTGGAAGTTAGTGCAATGAAAGGTACATATGTTAATCTGATCTTAGAGTAGGAGAAACTGCCGGCACAACATCAACAGCTCAAGGGCCTGTATTGTGCTGCACTGATCTGTGTTCTATGACCTGATCAGGTGTACCCCAGAATCTTATGGAAAGCTAGGGAAGTCATTGTTTGATATCTAGTTGAGATTTTCTTTTATCATAGACAGCCACAGGTAAGGTTGTGCCATTGTTTAAGAACAGTTGGTAAGGAAAAGTAAGGAAACTATAGACCGGTGGGCCTGATGTCATTGGTGGGTAAGTTGTTGCAGGGGATTCTGAGGGACAGGATTTACTTGTGTTTGGAAAGGTAAATTCTGATTAGCGATATTCAACATGACTTTGCATGCAGGAAATCTTGACTCACTAATTTGATATAGTTTATTGAAGAAGTGAAGAATAAGATTGATGAAGGCACAAAAAATCGAACTGTGGAATAGAATATGGACTTTAATAAGGCATTCAAAAAGGTTCCACGTGGTAAACTGTTAAGCATGGTTAGATCACATGGAATACAGGGAGAGTTGTAGCTAATTCGCTCAAAGGTAAGAGATGAAGGTAATCTGGTGCGGCATATTTTATTTGGACTGGAGGCCTGTGACCAGCAGTGTACCACAAGGATCTAATGGATTTTGTCATTTATGTAAATGAGTTGGATGTGAATATTAGTAAGAATGGTTAGTGAGTTTACAGGTAACACCAAAATTGGTGAGGTAGTAGACTGTAAAGATGATTAACTCAGAGTAAAACGGGACCCTGATAAGATGTGCCAAAGTGCCGAGGAGTGGTTGATGGAATTAATGTCAGACAAACGGAAGGTGTTCATTTTTGTGAGCTAAATTGGGTCGGCACTTGTAGGCAGGATCCTGGGAAGTGTTTCCAAACACAGACAGCTAAATAGAAACTATAGAAACCCTGCAGTGTGGAAACAGGCCATTTGGCCCATTGAGTCCACACTGACCCTCCAGATAACATGCTGACCAACACACCCATACGTTACCCAGTGACTGTACATTTCCCTTATACAATTCACCGAACCTGCATTTCCCTTGGTACTTAGGGGTAGTTTAGTGAGGCCAGTGAACCTATCCTGTGCATTTTTAGACTGTGGGAGGAAAACCAAGCACCCGAAGGAAACCCACACAAACACGTGGAGAAAAAGCAAACACCACATAAAGAATGACCAAAGGGTAGAATCGAACGCAGGTCATTGGTTCGAAGGCAGTATTGCGAGCCACGTTACCACCTAACGACCATTGGGATGAGTGACTTATTTCTCCCATTTTCTCTGGATCTGTCACATCTGTTCAGATGATGATGAATTTCAGCGTGGTGCCTCTGTCAAGCCCTCCTTAACCTTCACCCCAGAATTCACATTCTAATGGACAGGGCCTTAAGCTGTGACTGACACATTGCCTGCAGAGCTGCCCTCACCCCTTCTCCTCCTATCCAGATCAAGTGTTCCATTAATACTACAGCATGCAAGATAATTGCTGATTAAAAATAAAACAAAAAGCTGCATACATTGGAGATCGGTAACCAATACTGTTCTGATGAAGACTCCCCAGATTTGAAACATTGACTCTGCTCTCTTCTGACAAAGGATTGTGAGAAAGTGACAACTGCAAATGCAGTGAATTCTAAAGTGAATTCCTGATGAAGAGTTTATGACTGAAACATAGTCTTTCCTGCTCCTTGGATTCTGCCTGACCTGCTGTGCTCTTCGGGGGCCACACTTTTGGACTTTTTCCTTCAGATGCAACCAGACCTGTTGAAGTTTTCCTGCAAATTCTTTGTATATAATTTCCTGTTTATAACATAAACAAAGATTTCCCTGCAGCATTGTCTTCCATGCACATCTTCCACCAATGTTTGCTTCTTCTTCTTTGTTCTAAGCTGCAGTCAAACTGTTTCTGTATAAACTGAGCACTGTAGTCAGATGAATGGTAGATCCAGCGAGATTTGTCTTGATGCCTTTCTCGATGTTACAAAATCTTGCTGCAATGTGTTCGACAAATACATGGATGAGAAAGGCTGAGATGGATATAGGCCAAGTACAGGGATATGGAGTCAATGTGGACTGACATTTTGGTCGGAATGGACCAGTTCTGGCTGAAGGGCCTTTCTCCGTGCAGTAGGATTGTACGACTGGAAATGAAAGTAGTTTGGGATATAGACAAGCCCGCGGGGGGGGGGGGGGTGGGGGGGGGGGTGTGCAGGGGGTTTGAGAAACAATGTCATGGAAAGATATGTTCACAGGTTTCAGAATTCTGAATGTAGACATGTAGATCGCATCTGACAACATAAGCCAACATTACCAGGAATGATGGGTGAATGGAATATTGGTGTGAGTTCAGATGATGGAGAGTTTTGGATTAGGATTTGTTCTGCAGCTTTGTATGTGGGAGTGGGGTGAGCAGAGTCTTTGACTCCGCGGTGAATCTAATTTCTCTCAGTGTCATTTTAATTGAATGACAGAGCGATTGTTTGTATGAGACTGAACTAGTTTCCTGGTGCTATCTTATCGAATTCACCTCATTCACTATCCGCCCCATCCCAAGGTGTTCCTGTCATTCAATGCCAGCCTGATTCTCCCACTCAGCAGGTTTGGAGGTATTCACCATCGCTGTAAATCTCTGGATATTCCGTGATCCCTAGCACTGATGCCAAAAATAAACGCCAGTGGGCAAATAATTGAGCTTTCTCAGTTCGGAGATGCCCTGCCGAGATGAGGCGGAGCATGGCAGATAAGACAATAGATAATAGACAATAAACAATAGGTGCAGGAGCAGGCTATTCGGCCCTTCGAGCTTGCACCAACTTTCATTATGATCATAGCTGATCATCCACAATCAGTATCCTGTTCCTGCCTAATCCCCGTAACCCTAGATTCAACCATCTTTAAGAACTCTATCCATCCATAAGGGGAAATTACAGCGCGGGTTTGTCGACAGGGGCATTGATGTCCTGGTGGATGGGCTAGTAGAAAGGGTGGCCATTCTCTTCTCAAAGGTAGCCACACCTGCAGACCCACCAAGCATGGTCTGAGCTCTACCACCCAGCTCAGTGCAGTATCTGTGGTCTGAAGAAATGTCCAGCGATGCAGGACAAGCATCGATAACCTTCCCCAATCTGTCAGGATAAGGGTCATTGTATTCTCTCTGCTCCCTCACATTCGCTGTATATCTGTTATAGCACCTACCTCAGAACAAGGCTCATACTCCAACATTCTCACTGCTGTATGCAGCATATTCCTCTCCTCTCTCTAGCCTTTGTGATACCCCAACTCATTTATAGAATGCTCTGGAGAATGCTGATTATGGAATGTTCCAGATAAAGTTCCAAACAATTCCCGGTTTCAGGAGGATGACAGTGCCCCGGTGTGGAAAGCATTAGGGGAAGGAACAGTGTGTTTTTAAAAATTAGAATTACATGCACACGAAATTGAAATCCATCATGAGGCCATTCCTTCCTTCAAATGTGCTCTAACCTTTAATAAGATCGGAAGTGATCTAACTGTCTCCTGAGCACCATGTTATAGGAACTTTCTGTCATTCAGCCGCCGGCGTCCTGTCACTGACCAGACGACACTCAGGCATTTTTATCCTGGGTTTCTTCAAGCATGTGTTCCTTAGGCATTTCCCATCGGGACGGACTCTACTACCAATATGTCCCATCAGCTTTCTACTTTCATGCAATAGTAGGCATCCTTCACACAGACCAATCAGAAATATACTGTTATTTAATAGTTGTCGATATCTAAACACAATTATTATTCAAGTTATTTTGTTTGTGTCACCTTATTGCATTCAGCTCAAGATAGCATCTAAACACTTCCTTCCAGCAAAGAACATTTTTATCCTTAGCTGGTAGCTTGACCATTACCTGAATTGTACCTTTTTCCTTGTTATGAAAGTTTCTCTTGCCCTTTGTCTGTGAGTGCTTCTGTCTGAAACAGTTACACAGGCTCCCACTCAGTTGGTTGGACGGCTGGTTTGTGATGCAGAGGGAAGCCAATAGCGCAGGTACAATTTCCCACATTGACAGAGGTCACCATGGAGGGGACGTTCTCGGAAACTCCAGGGCTCAACTCCACTCTCCTGCTAATCCCTCATATCCCTCAATTCGCTGATATGTCAAAATCCAATCCAGCCCATCTGTAAAAACAATCAGTGGCCCAGCCTTCACAACTCTCTGATTTAGTTAAATTCAGACTTCACGACCTTCTGAAAGAAGACATTTCTTTGTATCTCAGTTTCAAATCGATATTCCTTATTCTGTCTCTGAGTTCGAGACTCTGCCCAGGTGTGGAAACACATTCTCAGCATCTACCTTGTGAAGCCCCCTCTGTATCCTTTACGTTTCCGTAATATCACGCTCATTCATTTCAAGCACAATGAATAATCGCCTCACCATTTTAGATGTATTCAATAATTCAACCCTTCCATCCAGGAACCTGCGTACTGTATCAATCTAGTTACTTGCTGCAACACCACGCTGTCTTTATGTTTCATACGCAGGAACACTCCAATCCCTTTTTACTGATCCTTTGTTGGGAGTCTTCTTCATTAAATAACGGCCTGACTTTTGGTTCGCAGTGTCATCCTCAAACTCGGATGTATATTGCATTAAGCTCCCGCCGTCCGGCTGTCAGAATAGACTGTAAATAACTGATGCCATCGGACTGTTATTTGTGATACTCCAGTAGATATGTCTTTATCATAACGGTCCATTAATCCTGACTATCCAATTTCTATGTGTTGACCACCCGTCATCCCATGCTAATACATTGTCCGTAACACTATGAGCTTCTGTCTTCTGTAAGAACCTTTATTTTGTGATACATTGTGGAAGATCTCTGGAAAGCCACATGCCTACCAGTTCCCCTTTATCAAGTCTGCATGTTAAATTTTCAGGGATCTTAGGAAAACTTTGGAGACAATATATAGTTTCACATTCAAAAAAACACGCTGACCCTGCGTGAAGTTTTTCTAAATGCCCTTCAATTCTTTCCTTAATAATAGACTCTCGCAGATTCCCAGTAATAAAGGTTAGGCTAAATGTTTCCTGCCCTCTGTCTCATTGCTTTCTTGAAGACAGGCGCCACGTTGGAGGTTCTCCAGTTTCGCTGGAATACTCCTGAAATCTAGAGAGTTACGGAATCTTTCACACAGTACCATCAGTCATTCCGTAATCACTTAAAAAAAAAAACTATGAATTACTGCTGACCGGTCTACCCTTACTCTTGTCCGTTTGTCAAAAAACCTTGTTCCTTTTGTTAGAGACAGTTCAGAAACTTGCCTCATATTAACATTTTGTTTATGTCATTGACATGCTTACAGTGCCTTCCCTTGTGAGGAACAAGGCAAAGTACTGGTGTAATTTTTGCCTGTTCACTGTAGCCAGTTCCCCAGTCACATCCTCCAAATGACCTCAATATACTTTCCAGACTTCATTTCTACCTAAGTTCACACATTCATTTTGAATTTTTTATATATACACAGAAAATTTTGTGATGCTTGTTTGTATATTTCTTGCTAATTTACTTACATCATATCTTTTGTTCCCCTTTTCTCACTTTCTAGATTCATACAGTCACATCACACACAAACAGACCCTTTGGTCCAACTTGTCCATGCTTAACTAAACTAGTCCCATCTGCTTTCACGTGTCCCATATGCCCCAAAACGTTTCCCATTTATATATTTGACCAAATGTCTTTTAAATGTTGCAGCTGTACTTTCATCTACCACTCTTCATCTTGCAGTTCATTCCATACACACATCATCCTTAATGTGAAAACGTTGCACCATTGGCCCTTTTAAATCTTCTCCATTTTCCCTTAAAGGGATGTATTCTATGTTTGAACTCCCCACCACCACCCCCAATCCCGCCACTCCTCTCCAGTAGAAGATACCTTGGCTCTCCATCCAATCTATGCCTCTCGTGATTTTATAAACTTTTATAACGTCACTTTTCAACCTTCTCCACTCCATCTAATACTAACTTCAAGAACAAGCACTTGATCGTAAGCACTGCAAATTTGAAATAATATTCAAACTGACAGGTAAACAACACAGACAAAACTTTATACTGTGATTTGTTTTTTTTCTCTCCAAGGAACAATGCTAAGACAGCGTGAAACCCTTACCAGTACCATTAGGAAGTCAGACACTTGAATTCCTTTGTAGAAACAGGGTGATGATCCCTACACTGAAAGCGTATCTTTGGCCAAATCCGTAGTTAGAAGGGGAATTCTGATACCACACGGTAAGCATGCAGATACCTTTAGCAGAGTGAGATGAAGGCTGAGTATACTTGTTGAAATTTGGATCACAGTGTGAATTCAGTACAAAAGAGGAGGTATTTTCAATAAGGTTTATTCCAAGAAGGAAACTTTCCGGAATGAGATGAGAGTGGGAGGTGCAAAACAACATGAATGGAGAGGTCGAGTCACACTTAGACCAGAGGCAAAGTGACAGCACAAAACACAGCTTGATGCTAGTGCAGGGAATGTAAACCTGATCAAAAAGCCTCAGGGAGGAACCATCATGAGAGAGAATGTGCTCTGTAATTGGAGAGGGATAACCTGGAATCAGGAAGAGGAGATGAGCAAGGAAGAGGATGCAGCAGCAATGGCAGGGGTATCTGGAGGTAATTCAGGATGCACAGCTGAAATTCATGCCCAGAACCTGGGCACACACAATGCTCGTTAATTTGCGAATGAATACTATCCTTCACAGATTTCGTCAACCACGGGCAGTTCATCTTCTTCGGAGTCCTTTTTGAACAGAAACAATAATTGCTGAGTGTTATGGGATATCTGCTTGAATGTCTACTCCTGTATGTCCACTGCCCTTCCTCTGGGTTTATTTCCACATCCCTCTTCAGACCAGATGAGAGACAGAAATCCTCAATTTAAATGTTTGGTTCTTTTAAATCAGAAGGAACTTCTGCATGTGGCTGAATACACGATCTGCGGATGCTGACTCCATTCTCCCAGTTTCTCCATCTCTGTTGTTTCTGTTTGATGATGTCACATTCCAGTGAACTGCCTCTGACGTGATCTCCTTTTTCTTCAAACCAGAAATCCCCTAACTCTGGTGGACAAGTCCTTCAGCTGTCACTGTCCCATCGCCCACAGTGTCGTCCTCACTCCGTCCCCTTCTTCCCAGAACAATGATATATCTCCCCTTGTCATCACTTCCTACTGCTCTCGAATCCACATTCGTGGAATCATCCTCTGCCACTTCCACCATCTCCAGCAGGACTACACCATCAAACACATCTTCCCCTCCCGTCCACTGTCAGTATTACATGGGGACCATTCCTTCTGTGACATCCCCATCACCCTGAACACTTCCCCACTCCCCCCATGACACCTTCCCATGCAATTGCAGAAGGTGCAACACTTGCCCAACCACCTCTTCACTCCTCACTGTCCAAGGCTCCAGTCGCAACTTGCAGGTGAAGCACCATTTCACTTTACACTTTCAATCCAGTCTCCTGTCATTGCTGCTGACAATGCAGTTTCCTTTACACTGGGGAGACCAAACAGAGACTGTTTTAAGGAACACTTCCACTCTATCTGTAGGAATAATTCTGACCTTCCCATTGCTTCCCATTCCAGTAACTTACGTTGCTCTCATGCTGACTTTTCGGTCCTGATCTGCTGTAATGTTCCGATGAAGCACAATCCAAGCTGGAGTAACACCTCCTTTTATACTTTGGTACATTTCAGCCTGAAGGAATACATATTCATTCCCATGATTTCACAGCCTATCCCCATTACGTCTGTTTTCCAATTTTCATGCATTGTGCTGGCTTGTCTGTGACTTGTTTATCTTGCACTCAATTGAGAGAACTTATTTCTCCCATTTATACTTTAATTTACACCCATTTTATATCTGTTTCCCTTTCACCTGGCATTGCATCTCCACATGCTCTGTTTCCCATCGTCCCTCGTCCACTTTTGTCAAGGGATTAAGGAGTTCTTTTCAGTTCTCAATAAGGGTCATGCAGGGCTTGAAACAGTACCTCTGTTTCTCTGTCTCCACAGATGCTGCAAGACACGCTGAATTTCTCCAGCAATTTCTGGTTTTGAACAGCTTTAAAGACGTGTGTCAAAGCTGCCCAAATGCCCTGTCCAACATGAAGCACCATACACTGAGAAGTGAACAATAACGCAAGATGTAGAAATTCATTGTTTCTGAAACGACGTAAGACTGGCATCATTGCCGCTACAGAGAGCTTAATGAAGACCATGAAGAGAAACAGAGGGAAACACATTCAGTTTAAACACCGAAGGTGGCATGACTGAAAGGGAAATGATTCAGATGAATGTTAGAATTAGAATTTCTATAGTGTGGCAACAGGCCCTTTGGCCCAACAAGTTCACAGCGATTCTCTGACGATTTAATCAAACAGACCCATTTACATATCTTACATTTATCTCTGACTAATGGACATAACTGAACACTATGGGCAATTTAACCAGGCCAATGCACCTAAGCTGCACATCTTTGGACAGTGGGTGGAAACCGAAGCACCTGGAACAAACCCACTCAGACATGGGGAGAATGTGCAAACTCCACATAGTCAGTCGCCAGAAGATGGAATTGAATCTGGGCCCGTAGTGTTGTGAGGCAGCAGCGCTAACCACGGACCCCCGGTGCTGCCCAGCGGGGCAAGTTTAGAGGTTTTGAGAATCATGACAATTAAGAGGTGTGACACCATGGACAAACGCTCAGAAGAATGAGAATACTTAAATGGAAGTGTTACCACATCAGTAACCAGAGTAGGTCATGGGGTGATGGGTGAATGGGTCTCGGTGTGAACTAGGGGACAGATAGCAGAATTGCAATGCAGAAATTGAAGCTCAAAACTGGGAGTTTATGTGGTACTTTCGATCACAGCTGGACAGAAGGCGAAATGTATTAAATCACAATCTGCAACATTTTGCCCAGGATAATCCCTCAGTCTGTCATTTACATTAAGCTGATCGATGTTTCAGAGATGAGTTGGTGAATGTACCAGTGGCAGAACCATATGTAACTAAAAATGATGACAATCCATTTAAAGCTACTGCACTTGACCACTGTACTTACATTCCAAACAGCAGGACTGATATCTGAGAGAGAGGGCGAAATGAATACAAAACAAACAGATCAGATATAAGCTCTACAGTTCTGCCACATCCAGTCAGAAATGCAGTTGAACTATGAAACAACTGACAATAAAAGAGGATTCCACAAATATTATTTAAAAACAAGATTGTTCAATGGGAGTACGGCGTCAGTGGTTCAGTCATCATTTATTGCTCAGTTATTAGTTTAGAGTCAACTACTTTGCTGTGGGACTGGAGTTACCTGTGTCCAGAGCAGGTGTGGATGGTAATTCCCTTCCAAAAAAGGCATCAGTGAACCAAATGTGTTTCTCCTACAATCAGAAATTGATTCATGATCATCATTACACACTTAATTCCAAACATTTGTTGGATTTGAATTCCACCATCTACTGAAACATGATTCGATCTTAGGTCACCAGAATATTACTGGGGTTGTTAGACTAACATCTCAGCAGTTATTGCTGAGGCTATTGCTCTACCATTCCTCAAAAGAATGGAGCCTTCCTGTACATCAGTGTAAAAGACAAGGATGCAGTGTCTACACCATCCTCAGCCAGAAGTGTTGCTCGAATAATGCCCACAGAATCACAGATGCCAGTCTTCAACCAATTCCGTTTTCCACACGTGACATGAAGAAACAGTTGAATGCAGTCGATACGACAAAGCAATGGGCCCTGACACCATTCCTGCAATAGAACAGAAGACTTGTGCTGCACACCAAGCCGTGTCACTGGGCACGCTGTTTCATTCCAGCTCCAACTCTGACATCTCCCTGGCAATGTGGAAGATTACTCAACTATATCCGATCCCTTAAGAGGGGAATAATTACAATCTGACCAATTACCACCCCCTCAGTCCTATCACGACAGTAAAATTGGTGAGAGTTCTTCCTGACAGAGCTGTCAAGTAGTACAGAAATAATCACCTCAGTGCGGTTTCTCATAGTTCCCCATGTGGAGATGGTGCCGTTGTGGAATTGTCACTGGACTACTAATCCAGACCAGGTAAAAGCTTTGGCAGCTGGTAGAATTTAGAAACAATTAATAAAATATCGAGATGTAAAATCTGGTGCCTGTAATACAGACCTTGAAGCCCATGTCAATTGTCAACATAAATTTGCTTCCCCAGTGCACTTTCAGGAAGTGAATCTCCCGTGATTTCCTGGTCTGGCCTAAACGTGACACCAGATACACAGATATGCAGTAACTTCTTCAATGGTCTCCGAAACTGCCAAGCAAAGCCGTTGTATCAAACTGTTCCAAGATCTTAAAGGTTAAACCTGGACAGAACCCCCGGAACCAGCCTCTGTATTGGAAAAGAGAACGGGATTCACAGTCCTGTCGACCCTGCAGGGACCTCTTTCCTGAAATCTGAGAGTTTCTAACAACATTTACAGAGCTTTCCCACAGACTGCACAGAAACATCGGGAAAGCAGTAGGTCATATAACACATTGAACCTTCCCCACTCTACGTTTTGACCAAACATCTCTTCAATTCACTTTTCCCAAACACTGTATTCTCTATATCCATTGAACTGATTGACTATCGGGAATAAAAAAAGAAGTAGGAATTTCGGTCCATCAATTTTGCTCTCCCTTTCAATATAATGATGGCTGACCACGTATTCCCACACCAAACTCCTGCTTCAACTTCATCCCTTTAGTGTCTAGAAATCCTTATTTATATTCAGTGCCTTTGCTTCCACAGCCTTATGTGGCAGAGAATTCCCCAGGTTAACCAGCCTCTGAGTGCAGACATTTATTCTCATTTCAATGCAGAGTGACCTGTTTGCATCCAATACTGTGGACCCCTTGTTTGAGACGTTCCAGCCAGGGGAATTATCACCCCTGCTGACAACCTGTCTCGCCATGACAGAGTTTTATATATTACACGAGATCTCCACTCATTTCCTAAACCCCATGGAATACAGGCCCAGTCGCCCCAAACTCTGCTGCCACAACAAGCCTGTCATCCCAGAGATCAGTCTGGTTATCCATCGCTGCTTTCCCTCAATGTCAGGTTTATCCTATATTAGGTAAGGAGATTAAATGTGCACACAATACTGCACAATTTTCGAGATGGGGATTCACCGAGGCCCTGTACAGCTACAGTAAGACACCCTTACACCTGGACTCAAGTCCCCTGGAAATGAAGGTCAGCATACTAATTATCTTCCTATCTGCTTTCTGTTGCTGCTCTCTGTGACTGGTGTACAAAGAGATTGAGATCCTTTTCAATGATACAGCTCCCCACTTGGTGTCTCTATGTACAGTGGGCATGTGTCAATCTCAATTCAAGTATTGACTTCTGGTTTCAGAATTCACTGCCCTGCATTGACCTCAGAGTTTGGTAAAGAAATCAACTAATGTATACACAGAAGTACTTTCATACAGCAATAGGCTTACATCAGTTCTTTTTGAAATGTTAGCCTGTTATTCTATATTTCCAAACAATGTGCTCAATGTCACGTCTCCCACATTGTTCTTCACCTGACAGGTATTTATCCATTTCCTCCAATTGCTCAATCACCTTTGAACTTCTTTACATCCTGACCACCTACTCACAATCTCAATTTGGGGCCAGCAGCAGATTTGGAAAGAGTACATTGAATACCCTTGAACAAATGTTTGATAAGCTTTCTGAATAGTTGGGTTGCAAACACAAATTATTGGATTATCATACTAGTCATTGCTTTCCACTCCAAAATATATAGAACTGTTTTTGCTGATTCACGTTTTCCTTTCAACTCTCCCATTCTCCACCCATACCAGTAAATTAGATCTAGCTGTTACACACTGTTATGGGCCAGGACAGACCTCCTCAAATCATTTCAAGGAAGGAGCGCAAACCCAACATTTACTCATTGATTGAAGCAGGTGTAAGGTGGATATTCCAGAAGTGACGCGGCTGAATGAAACACATACAGAAGAGGATAGCAGACAGAATAACTTAACCATCTGGAAAACCAAAAAATTTTCCCAGTTGAATGATGTTGTTCCAAGTACTTGAAACAATCCACATTCACACACCATGGCAAAAACAAAAGGAAAAATAAACCCCAGGTTCTTACAGGAGAGATGTCAGAGTGAGGGCGAATCAGAATGTGTCTGCTTCTTTGAGTCTGGTAGCTTCACGACTGGCTGCCTGCTTTCAGCAAACAGCAAGACTGTGAAAAATCAAGCCAAACAAACCAAAGCAGAGGGTCTGCGCTGGGAGAACTGGCCACTTCCCTTTCCTCAGAACAGAAGAACAGAAGGACTAGGATCAAGAGTAGGCCGTCTGGCCATTCGAACATGCTCTGCCATTTAATAGTATCATGGCTGACCTATTCGTACACTCAGATCCACTTACCCACGCTCGCACCGTATCCTTCATTTACTTCATTCTTCAAAATACCTTAGCTTTAAAAGCATCAACTACCGCACTGAGCAGGCAATTCCATAGAATTAGAACACTCTGGATGAAGAAGTTCGTTCTCAATTCAATTAAAAGCTACTTCATTCACTTGCCAGTGGAAACATCGTCTCTACTTGTATGTTATTCATTCTCTTCATTATTCTATATGTTTCGATTAGGTCCGAACCCCATCCTTCTGAATTTCAATGATTATCATCCCAGTATACCCAGTCTCTCCTCATAAACCAACTCTTTCAACTCCGGATTCAACCCAATGAAACTCCTCTGCACCCCATCCAGTGCCAGTACATTCTTTCTCAAGTAAGGCGGCTTAATCTTCATAAAATACTCCAGGTGTCGCCACATCATCACCCTGTACAGCTGCAAAATATCTTACCTGCTTTTAAATCCAATTCCTTCAGCAATGAAGGACAACATACCATTTGCCTTCCTCAGTACTTGCTGTACTGCAGACCAAACTTATGTGTTTCATGAACATGGAAACGCAGGTCCCTCTGCAGAGCAGCATACTGCAACGTTTTACCATTCAAGTAATACTGGTACTCCTAACAAATAGATGAATTCACATTTGCTTACATTGTATTCCATCTGCCAGACGTTTGCCTCCTTACTCAAAGTATCTGTGTTCCTCTAAAACGTTTCACAGAACTTTGCACACTTCACGCTGCCACTCATCTTCGTGTCATCTGTAAACTTTGACAAACTCCGTATGCTCCCAACACCACATCATCTCTATAAATTGTAAATAATTGCAGCCCCAACACTGATCCCTGAAGCACGCCACTAGTCACTGATTTCCAGATATGAATAGCACTCATTTCGGCTCGCCCTTTGCTTCCTGTTAGTCAACCAATCTTCTATCCATACTAATACTTTACTCATAACGCCTTTATCTTATGCAGCAGCCTATTGTGTGGCACCTGTCGAACACCTTTTGGGAACCTAGATATATCACATCCACTGAAGCCTCATTGTCTACCTTGCTCATAATGTCTTCATAAATTTCCGAAACACTGCCCTTCAGGAACCCATGTTGTGTCTGCGCAATGGGCCGATTTCTATCAAAATGTCTTGCTATTTCTCCCTTGATAATACACTCAAGCATCTTACCAACTGTACAGATTAAACTAACTGGTCTGTAGTCCCCCACCTTTTATCTACCAGCCTTTTTAACCAGTGACGTCTCATTTGCTGTTTTCCAATCAGCTGGAACTGCCCCATAGTTCAGCAAATATTTAGAAAATTACCACAATTGAACTTGATATTACCTCCGCTATCTTCTTAGTACCCTGGAACTCATTTCATCAGGGTTTTGTCTTCCTTTAGATCCATTAGCTTACCCAACACTACCTCCACCGTAGTAATGATTGTAAGCATGTCCTTTCCTACCCACATCTCTTTGTCAATTACTGGCATGTTATTAGTGTCCTCCATTAGGATGATCGATGCAAAATACCTGCTCAATGCCTCGGCCAATTCATCCTATCCTATAACTAAATTTTCCATCTCGTCCTCTAAATGCCCAACATTTACGTTAACCACTCATTTTCATTTTATATATTTAGGGAATCATCTGCAACCTCTTTTCATATTCTGTGCTCTTTTTTTTTCTCTTGTGTTCTATCCTACTTTTCTTTATAGCTCTTATCGTGGCTTTCTGTTGAGTAGTAATGATTTTCCAATCTTCTAGGTTCCTGCTTTGCTTGGCCGCTTTGCATGACTTCTCTTTAAACTTGGTAGCCTCGCTTATTGCTTAGACACCCGATGCAGATTACCCTTTTTCCTAGAGTCTTTCCTTTTCACTGAATATACTTTTTGTAAGGACTTTGAAGAATTCCTTTGAAATCGTCCACTGCTCGCCAATTCTCACCATAAAGTATTTGTTACTAGTCAACTTTAGCCTTGTCCTCCCTCATTCTTTTGTAGTCTCCCTCGTTTAAGCACAGGACCCGAGTATTTAATTTTATCTTCACACTCTCGAACTGTATTTTAAATTTAGCCATACTGTGATCATGCCTTCCAAGTTGAATTCTAACTATGAGGTCATTAATTATTCCTGTCTTATTACACAGGACCAGATCTAGCATAGCTTGCTCCTTATTGTACGTGCTTTTATTTTAGAGCAGTCAAACCCAGACATTTCGGATTCACTGCTTTTAAGACACCTTTGAAAAAAAACAAGGACAGCATGACCTTGTTAAAGGTGTAGCATTTTCACAACATTCGACTTGGGACTTCATCAAAAAGTTTCTGAAAATTCCAATTCACTGCATCTATTGCTTCACCATAATTTATTTCCCAGTCGGTTTCTCAAATATGATTCACCTTTAATAATTTGACATTGATCTGATTCATGTTCATTACTTTCAAATTAATTTAATTCTCAAAGTTCCCTGGCAAAGCATTCATTCTAATAGACTGTTGTATTGTCCTGACTGCTTCTTTGGTGCTAAGCAGACTGTAATTCCCTGCTTTCTCCCTGCCTCCTTTAGAAATATTGGGGTTATACTTGCTGCTCTCAAATCTGTCAAAATCATCAGGAATTTGGAAGACAGCAAGCAAAGTATCCATTATTCCCATGGACACCTCCTTTAGGAATCAGGGCTAAAGATTATCAGGCCGTGGGGATTTATGAGATTTCCATTCTCTAGATTTGGACTGCAAGGATGCTACAATTATCTTCTCCAACATTTTATCTTAATATATTGCATTTTGAGAAGCTTTTACGTTTCACGCTTGTTTAATGCACTCTTCCGAAACCTATTACTTCCTGTCTTAAGCTGTTCAATGATTGACCTTCCACAGCCATACAATCACAGAAGCATAGCCTGTGTAGCATCAAAATTACAGCATTATCTATATTATTCCAACTTTACTGCAACAGTCCCATAGCCATGAATGGTTTGACATTTCAAGTGCTCGTCCAGATACCTTTTAATGGCTGTGAGATTACCCGTGATAGCTCACCAACACACCCCCTCCCCCCCCCCCACCACCCCTCAGGAAGTGCAATCCGGACCACATCACCCTCTGGGTGAAGAACAATCCATGAATCCTCTCTAAACCTTAAATCCTTCCTTTCAAACGTGTGCTCCCCTCTTCTTGGCCCTTTGACTGAAAGGAGCAGCTGCTGTCTATCCACCCTGTCCATGCCCCTCGTAATCTTATCCATCTGAATCATGTCCCCCTCAGCCTTCTCTACTCCAAAGTAAACAAATGGAGCTTATGAAACCTCTCTCCATAACTGATATGCTCCATCCTTGGGGGCATCCTGGTGAATCTCTGTACTCCCTCCAGAATAATCAAATCCCTCCTGTAATTTAGGTGCCAGAACCCTCAAATTTTGTTCCATCTTGGCCTAACCGAAGTGTTACATAGCTCTTATAATCTGTGCCTCGATGAGGAAATGCTATGCCTACTGTTTCCAATGATTTCTTATGCAACCTTTTATCTTTCCCCGTTATATTCACGGATATGTGGAGAAGCACCCTCTGAGCTTCCTGGTGTGCTGCCATTCATTGCATACTCTCCTGTCTGGTTCCTTCCTCCAAAGTGCATCACCTCATATTTATCAGGGTTGTATCCTATCTCTGCCATTGATCCACCCATCTGACCATTCCATCTGTATCTTCTTGTAACATAAGAACTTACTCCTCACTGCCAAACACCCAGCCAATATTTGTGTCAAACACAGACTTATTTATCACGTTGCAACTCCCCATCCACATTCACCCCTACATCATTTGTAAATACCACAAATAATAAGGGTGACAGTACTGATCATTGTGGTACATCAGGTGACACAAACAGCCTTCTACCTCCACCTATTTGTTTTGCAAAATTTTCTCTAACACTGATCTGAAACACCCCGGTCAATAGTTCCCTGCTCTATCTCTACCACCCTTTCTATAAAGGGTGTTCTCCAGTCTTCGGGCCCTCACTTGTGACCAGATTCTATTTAAACATTAGCATCAGTGCCTTTTATTCCTTGTCTCCAACAGCAGCCTGAGATGTAACTGATCTAGACCTGGGGATTGGTCCAGTTTTATACCAGCCAAAACCATCAATCCCTGCTCACATCTTACATCAATCTGTTCAAGAGCTTCCTGTCCATCTTCTTGAATTCTGTACCTGCCTCCGGCTTTTCCCATGTAAACAGACGTGATGTTCTCCTCCAACAATCAATCAGCTTTCTCCACTTTCAAACACAGATTCCCGCCTTGATCTCAGACCAATTTTCCTCAGCAGGCCATTGTACTATCTGAGAGATTAATCAGGAGAATGCCCATTTAGTATATGTGATCAGTATATTTTACTTAGATCAAGACATCAAAATTGTACAGGTACAATCCAGGTACAGTCTCACCAACCCTCTGTGTTACTAATGCAGAATGTCTTTACTTCGAGTAGGAGCAAATCACTGCAGAAGCTGAATCTGTACTGAAACCAGCACATGCTAGAGATCACAGTTAGTCCTGATGAAGGGCTTATGCTCGAAACGTCGAATTCTCTATTCCTGAGATGCTGCCTGGTCTGCTGTGCTTTGACTAGCAACACATTTTCAGCTGTTATCACAGTTAGTCAGACAGCATCGTAAAGAGAGAGCAAGCTGATACTTTGATTACAGCTGATTCTTCATCGGCTGTATTCAGATTCTCTTTAAAGGGAAAGGGGCGCAGCACTGACACCTGTGGCACACCAGCGTACACCGTACACACAAACAACCTTCTACCACTACTTATGTTCTCCAATAGTTTGTCTAATGCTTACCTTCCCCTGTTTCCATATGTTCCTCCCAATGCACTTTGCTTTAATGTTTTCTGATAACTTACTGTGTGTGCTAATTAAAAGTCCTCCTGAATATCTGATTGCACCACGTTCACTGATTCGCCATTGTTTACATCTACAAGAGATATCTTCAAGTATAAAATTGTAAATTATAACTTCCCTTTCATAAATGCAGAACAACTCACATGAAATTTGCTATTACTTACTCAGTGTCCAATAAGATCTTCCTTACAATAAGTTGCAACAGATTCCCTACTGTGGATGACAACTAACTGGACAGATGTCCTCCACTATCCCATTCCTTCCCTTTGTTAATAATTTTAATGCATTTATTACCTTCTGAAGCGAATACAGAAAAATACAGTGGTCCCTATTGCAATCAATACGTGTATTGCTGTTTTCTCTGAAATTTCAGTTTGAATTGTATCTGGTCTGTCGGAATTTTCAATCCTCATCCCACTTCTGTTTTCAAATACTACCTCATAACTGTATATGATGACTTTACTCTTTCGTTACAAAGGTCCCATGACGACCTCGTTTTTCTGGGAGATTTTCTGGATCTTCCACTTTGAAGACCGACTCAATGTCACTGTTTCGTCTCCTTGTCATTTTTCTGTTCTCTACAATAAGTAATCGTATCCACACATTCGCTGTGCCACATTTGATCTTGGTTTCATTTTCCTTTCAAGTATCAACAGAAGCTTTTCGCTAGTATTTACAAATAACAAAGAAAATCACAGCACAGAAACTGGCCCGTCACACCCCCAAGCCTGTGTCAATCTAGATCCTCTATCTTTACCTGTCGCCTATTTTCTAAGGTTCTGTATCTCTCTGTTCTCCGCGCATTCACGTATCTGTCTGGATACGTATTAAATGATGCTTTCGTCCCCGCCTCGACCATCTCCACTGGCAACGCATCCCAGCACAATAACCCTCTGTGCAAAGAACTTTTCGAGCATATCCCCAATAAATTATTCCCCTTTCATCATGAATTCTAGATCCCTAGTAACTGACTCCCCCATTCTGATAATAAGCTTCTAGATAGCCACCATGTTTACACCTCTCATGATTTTGTAAACCTCAATCAAGTCCTCGCTCATCCTCCGTCTTTCTAATAAAAATAATCCTAATCCATCAAACCTCTCTTTATATATCGTTCTCTCCATCCTCAGTAACATTCTGGTGAAAATCCTTTGCCCTCTTTCCAAAGCATCCAGAACCTTTCAGTAATGTGGCAACCAGAACTGTCCGGAATATTCTGAATGTGGCCGAACCAATGTCCTATACAACTGTAATATGGCCTGCCTACTCTTGTACGAAATAGATTCCAACTTCTCCACTTCTACAATTGTTAGAATGCATGAAGGAAAGTATGCTGTATGCCTTTTTGATCATTCTATCGACCTGCCACTTTCAGCGAGCCATGGACCTGAACACCCAGATCTCTCTGTACATCAATTTTCCCCAGGGCTTTTTCCAGTTACTGGATAATTCATTCTCGAATTGGATCTTTCGAAATGCATCTCCCCACATCTGCCCTTTCTCCACCAAACTCTCCAATCTATCTAAATTCTGCTGTGTTCTCTGACAGTCCCCTCAATTTTCTGCTACTCTACCAATCTCAGTATCATCTGCAAACTTGCTAATCAGACCATCTATACCTTCCTTCAGATCATGTAAGTATATCACAACAAAGAGTGGTCTCAGCACGGATCCCTGTGAAACACCACACAGAACAGTTCTCCATTTTGAGAAACTCCCTTCTATTACTACTCTCTGTCTCCTGTTGGCCAGCCAGTTCTCTATGCATCTAGTTAGGACACCCCGGACCCCTGCGACTTCACTTTCTCCATCAGTCTATCTCATCTAACGCCTTACTGAAGTCCATGTATATGACATCTACAACCCTTTCTCCACTATCAACTTTGGTATTCCTCAAATAATTCTATTATGTTTGCTAAGATGTGACCTTCCCTGCACAAATCATGGAAGGTCTTGTGTGGAGTCCGACTTGTATTACCCTGGAGTGATACTGGATTTATTTCCAAAGCAGGACTTTATAAAATGCCACACTGATTGGCTGCGTACAAATTGAATGTTGTTTTGAACAAAATACAATCTATCCAAAAATTAAAATCTGCAAACGCAAATTAGCACCTCCAGATTTATTGGTGCGTCTGTGCGAGAGATGCGGTATATGTGCGTGGGCGTGGGGCGGGGCGGGGGGGTAGAGGGTGGCGTGCGAGTGAGAGAGAGAGGATGTGTATGTTTGTTTCCATGTGTGTGAGCGAAAAGGGTGTGTGTATGTTTAGGGATGAGAATGAGAGCCTGTACTCAAGTTAAGACACAGACAGATTTGGCAGATCCTTGTCCCCACACACACCCAGTCCGTGGTTTCAGAGCTTCTATGCTCTGCAGCCTCTGCTCCATTTGTTGTTCATGTTAAAGACCCTGATGCTGTAACTACAGTCCCCATGCTCCATCCTCAGTTGGGTCACCAAATCCTCTGGTCTCCCTGAATGTCTGAGGTAGCTCACAACACAACCTCCAGCAAACCATCCCAGCCCCTCCACTAACTGTTCAATAACAGGAGACAATCAGACTTCCCTCCACTAAAAGTGAGATAGCTACTCCTTTATAATTATAATTCAGGGTCCTCCTCGTGTTTCTGACCACGTGATCAGCTGAGAGGGACAAACACAGGCGTTCAGAGGACAGGCACAGAACACGTTTTAAAGACATGAGTCAAAGATGCTGAAACTCCCTGTCCAATATGGAGCACAACTTGGGACACACCGGGAAGTGAGCAACAACCCGAAACACAACCCGCTGTCCATGGAGCACCACATGGGACACACCAGCAAGTGAACAACGGCCCAGCCCACACACTGCTGTACAACAAGGAGCACGACGTGGGACACACCGGGAAGTGAACAGCTGCCCTGCACACACACCCTTTTCCATGGAGTAACACATGGGACACAGCGGGGAGTGAACAATAGCCTGACACATACCATTACATTATTTCTGAACTTCGTGATGCCAGCATTCGATACAATACACAACCAAAAACCAAGGCCAGAGAAACATACAGATGGACAGAGACATTCACATTGAAGATAGAAACGGACAATTAAGACAAAAACAGCATGTTGTTGAAATATGAGAGAAAAAAAAAACAAGAGAGTGGGCCTATCTGGAGCAGTGAGACCTTGGCGGTTCAAATCACAAGAATGAGAACATTGAATAAATACATTGCCAGATCAACTGACAAAATTTGTTCCACTAAATTCTAAATCTGCCTCACAGAACAAACGCAGAAACTATAAACTTGGACAAGTAGACAACCCAGCATGGCAGACTATCCCAGTGTATTGCTCAGTAAACTGGACTATCTGCCCAGCATGAGGAGCTGTGCAGACTATGCAAGTGTATTGCTCAGTAAGCTGGAACAGTTGCCCAACGTGGCAGTATTACGAAACTGCCGGTATATTGCTGCTACATTTGCACTACGTAACTGACTAACACGGGACAATTTGCCACCCATACTGTGAGGGACAGTAAATGGGCTCCCACAAATAAATGTCTCTGTATCTTCATGCATTAGTTCAAGGCAAGTGGTTTTATGTGTGCATGTGTGTGTGTCTGGTTCTGTGACTGCGTTGGATGTGAAAATCATTTTCTAAGAGAGAGCACACATGGAGGAAATCAATTTAAATGTGACCAACTGTTAGGGCTGCGTATAATGGACAGAGAGAGATAGTTCATGGGCAGCTGTTAATGACGTGCTTGAGAATATTAAAGTAAAGGCATTGCCGGACCCAACGGATTATAAATCAGTACGCACAGGAATGATGGATGGATGGGGAGACCTGTGTGATATCAGATATGAGGTGTGCAATATTGAATCAGATTTGTTTCTGCAGGTTTGCAGCTGTGAGTGTCAGCAACAGACGAATGCCATATTTAAGACTGTATTTCACAGCTCATGGTTCAAATAGCAGCTGGGATGAGCCAGTGAAGAATATGCTGGAGTTATCAATCGTTACAATTAGGAATGGTCAGGGTATAGTGTCAGAAATTGGTTCCTGGCCAAAGGATCACCATTGTTGTCATTTGTCTGTTTCAGCTTCAGATATTGGCCGGGATGAGATGGAGTTAGAAGAAGGAAATGCAGTTTGTAACCAGAACAAAAGGTAGTGACCTAAATGCTTTCAATAATCACGTAGCAAGAGCAGTGATACAACGGATCATGGTTCACAGCTGAAACTGAGCAAGTCAACACAGCAACCCATGAGCAACACTGCCAGAAGCAAGGAGGGAGAGAGTGATTTAACAATTTAGTAGTGGCTTGTCAAGTGAATATCTGGATTCAGAGTCTTATCAGGAACAGTAACAGTGGCAAGGAGGGTAGAGTGAATGAAAGAACAGTATTACTGTCAAACATGATTTATAGAATTAATGACTGAACAGTGAGACTTACCAGGGACACCAACGAAAGCCAGGATTGGATAATAAAAATATTGTATAATGTAAAGTGCATATTTGATCCGCCACGATAATGACCTTCGATCATAATATGTAGAAAGAAACCAAACATCCAAGTTTAAACTCCTGTCCATTCTTGGGACATTCCAGTCAAATGTTCTCAGATTATGATCCATGACAGTAACATTCTAGTTTAATGTTCTCGGATTCAGATTCATTGTTGAAACATTCCAGACTTTGTGCTCAGACTCTGATCTCTCCCACCTTTCTCTCTGGAGCTGCTGATTCCTGTTAACACTGTTGGTGATGCTCTCACCATACCGTGGGATAACACATTCAACGGAGCACACTTATCATTAAAAGATGGAAACCGTCCACTGGGGTAATTGCAAGCCATGGAGACTAACATTAAACACAGTCACTGAACAAACAGGTCAAGTTAACCCCTTGCTGACATCACTTTTCATATCCCAATAAAAGGGAACATTTACTCGGTGTGGATGGAATGGATGGGCATTGCTTAGAGATGGACCATTAATCTTTCAATCTTCTTATTGTTTCTTCCGTGTATGTGGGAATAGAGCAAGAACACTGCAGGACTGTGTATATTGTGTATTGTTTATTAAAGGCGACAGTGAAAAAAAATAAAAGACCAGCTTCATAAGGTGACTGGTGGGCTAATTTACAGAGACAATAAACCAGTGTATATGTTTATTGTCCATTGATTTTGTATAATGTTGCTCCTGGGTTTATGTGCACTGTTGTCATTGTTGGGACGTCATTCTGAGCATCGAGACTGCTGCGCAGGAGCAGGAGGAAGTAATTCTGTCCCCATGCCCCTATTACAAAGGGACAGGGGAAGGCCATTCAGCCTCTCAAGTCTGTTACAGAGGGACAGGAGGAGGCCATTCTGCTTCTTGAGCCTGTTATGCAGTATCCATTTGTTGTAAAATACTTATGGAGAAGAATACTTCGAATATATATTTTAAAGTTTTAAGTTTAGTCAGGCCAACTTTGAACGTTTTATGTTGTCACTTTGAAAGTCTGCTTTGCAGAAGCTATTGGCAGGAAAGTGGGTGGCCTTCACAAATGAGTTACAGAGTCTAGCGTCAGGATGTTCCTGTCTATGAGCAGGGTAAGGTTAGTAGGTGTAGGGAATGCTGCATGGCGAGCAGAATTGAGGCTCTGTTCAAGAAAAGGCGGAAGCATATGATAGGTACAGACAGTAGGTATCAAGTGAATCTATCGTGGAGTACCAGGGAAGTAGGCTAATACCCAAGAGGGAAATCAGGAGGGCAAAATGGGGACATAAGATATCTTTCGAAAATATGGTAAGGGACAATCCAAAGAGATTATACAAACACATTAAGGCCAAAAGAGTGACTAGGGAGAGAACAGGACCCCTTAAATATCAGCAACTGACCTATGTGTGGAACTACAGGAGATCGGTAAGATATTAAATAAATATTTTGCATCAGTATTTACTGTGGAGTAGGATATGGAAGGTAGAGAACTTGGGGAAATGAATGGTGATACTTAGAAAATTGTCCATATTACAGAAGATGAAGAGCTGGATATTTTAAAATGCATTAAGGTGGATAACTCCCTCTGACCTTTTAAGTGACTCTTAGTTAGGCACATGGACTGTAGTACAATGAAGGTTAGTCTGACCTTAGAGTAGGATAAACTGCCGGCGCAACATCAACAGCTCAAGGGCCTGTACTGTGCTGCACTGTTCTATGATCAATGAACTGATCAGGTACCCCGGAATCTATTGGGAAGCTAGAGAAGTAATTGTTCGGTCTCTGGCTGAGATACTTGTATCATGGACAGACACAGGGAAGATTGTGCCATTGTTTAAGAACAGTTCGGAAGGAAAAAACAGGAAACTGTAGACAAGTGGGATGGATGTCATTGGTGTGTAACTTGTTGGAGGGGATTCAGAGGGACAGCATTTACTTGTTTGTAAATGCAAATTCAGATTAGCGATAGTCAACATGACTTTGCATATGAGAAATCGTGCCTCACTAATTTGATTTAGTGTTTTGAAGAAGTGACGAATAAGATTGATGAAGGTACAGAAATAGAACTGTGGAATGGAATATGGACTTTAGTAAGGCATTCGAAAAGTTTCCGCATGGTAAACTGGTTAGCATGGTGAGATCACACAGAATACAGGGAGAGTTGGAGGTAATTGGTTCGAAGGTAATAGACGAAGGTAATGTTTGTGAGCTGTGTTATTTGGACTGGAGGCCTGTGACCAGTAGCGTGCCACAAGGTTCTAATGCATTTTGTCATTTCATATAAATGATTTGGACATGAATACAATAGGAATGGTTAGTGAGTTTGCAGATAACACCAAAATTGGTGAGGTAGTGGACAGTGAAGATGGTTAACTCAGAGTAAAACAGGACCCTGATCAGATGGGCTAAATGGCCGAAGAGTGGCTGATGGAGTTCATGTCAGACAAACGGAAGGTGTAACATTTTGTTGAGGCAAATTGTGTTCGCACTTATAGGTAGGATCCTGGGAATTTTTTTCAAACACAGACAGCTACATAGAAATTATAGAAGCCCTGGAGTGTGGAACCAGGCCATTTGGCCCATCGAGTCCACACTGACCCTCCAGATAACATGCTGACCAACACACTCATACGTTACCCCGGGAACTCTACATTTCCCATGGACAATCTACCGAATCTGCACATCACTGGATACTGTGGATCAATTTAGTGAGGTCACTGAACCTAACCTGGACATTTTTGGCTGCGAGAGGAAAACCAAACACCCAGAGGAAACTCATGCACACACAGGGAGAAGGTGCAAACACCGCACAGAGAGTCACCAAAAGGTGGAATCAAACCCAGGTCATTGGTGCTGTAAGGCAGTATTGCTAGCCACTGTACCACTCATTGACCAGCTGCGAGAGAAACGGTATCCTCCCACTTTCTCTCGATCTGCCACATCTGTTCAAATGATGTCAAATTCCAGTGCAGTGCTTCCGACAAGCCCTCCTTTATCTCCACCCAGAATTCACATTCTGAATGACAGGGCCTTAAGCTGTGACTGACACATTGCCTGCTCTTCTGCCCTCGCCCTTCCCTTCTTGCCAGATCAAGTTGCCCATTAATACTGCAGCATGCAACATAATTGATGATCTCAAATAAAACAAGGAGCTGCATATACTGGAGATCGAAAACAAAAGCTGTTTTGATGAAGAATCTCCAAATTAAAAATGTTGACTCACTCTCTTCCTACAGGGGATTAGGAAGAAGTGAATTCTGAAATGAATTCCTGATGAAGGGCTTATGACCGAAACATAGACTTTCCTACTCCTTGGATGCGCCCTGACCTGCTGTACTATTCGAGGACCAAACTTTCGACTTTCTTCCTTTAAATGGTACCAGACCCGTTGAGTTTTGTTTGCAAACACTGGTATATCTAATTTCCTGTTTAGAACGTACACATTTTTTCCCTGCAGTATTGACTCCCATACACATCTCCCACCAGTGTTTGCTTGTACTTCTTTTTTATAACCTCCAGTCAAATTGTTTCTTTGTAACCCTGATTGCTGGGGTGAGATGAATGGTAGATTCAGCAAGATCTTTCCTGAGGCCTTTCTTGATGTCACAAAACCTCGCTGCACTTTGTTCGAACAATATATTAACTGGAAAGGCAGAGAAGGATATGGGACAAGTGCAGGGAAATGGGCTGAACGTTGACGGACATTTTGGTTGGTATGGACCAGTTTTGGCTGAAGGGCCTGTCTCCGTGCATGACAGTAAATGAAAGTGGTTTTGGGAATAAGCTGCGAGGGTGAGATTGAGCAAAAGTATCATGGAAGGGTGTGTTCACAGGTTTCAGAATGCTGTGATATAGACATTTCGATAGCATCCGGGAAAATAAGACAGGATTACCAGGAATGATGGTGAACAGAATATAGGTATGAGTTCAGATGATGGAGAGTTTTGGATGAGGATTTGTTCTGCAGCTCTGTAACTGTGAGTAGGGTCAGCAGAGTCTTCAACTCATCCGTCTGAATTTAGCAATAATTTATCTTTGAGTGATTTTCATTGAGTGTGACAGGGGGATTGTCTGCATGAGGCTGAGCTAGTTTCCTGGTGCTATCTTATCGAACTCACCTCATTAACTACCTACCCAACCCCATGGTGTTCCTCTCATTCAATGCCAGCCCGATTCTCCGACCCATCATGGTTGGAGGTAACCACCATCGCCGGATGCCCCAGGAAATTCCGTGATCCCTGACACTGGTGCCATCTTTAAAAGGACAATGGGCACTCGATTGAGCTTTCCTCAATTTGGAGCTGCCATGTGCAGTTTACACAGAGCACAGCAGATAAGGGAAAATTACACCACGATTTGTCAACAGGGTCACAGATATCCTGGTGGATGGGTTAGTACATCTCTTCCCAGAGTGGGCCAAACCACCAGACCCACCGAACATGGTCTCAGCTCATTACCCAGCTCAGTGCAGTATCAGCGATCAGTAGCAATGCCCAGCAATGCAGGGAAAACGTCGATGACATTCCCTACTCTGCGATGATAAAGGGTCATTGAATGCTCTCTCGTCCCTCGCACTGAATGTATGTCTCTTCCATCACCAACACCCCACAAGGCTCATGCTCTTCTACTCTCATTCCTGCACGCAGCAGCCCCCCCCCCCCCCACCCACCCCGTGTCTCTTGCCTTTGTAATATCCCCACAGATTGTAGTATGCTCTGGAGAAGGGTGTTTATGGAATGTTCCAGATAATGTTTCAAATAGTTCCCAGTTTCAGGAAAATGGCAGTGCCCCAGTGTGTAAAACATTAGGTGAAGGAACAGAGCGTTTTTTTTAATCACATGCAATTAAAATCCATAATGAGTCCATTCAACCCTTCAAATGTGCTGTAATTTCTTATCTTGGTTTCTTCAAACATGTGTTCGGCAGGAATTTCCCTTGGGGACCAACCCTCCAAAAATATGTTCCATCAGCTTTTTTACTTTCATACAATGGTAAACATGCTTCACACAGACCAATCAAAAATGTACTCATATTTTCTAGTTATCGATATCTAACCACAATTAGTAATGCTGGTTGTTTCGCTTGGGTCACCTTTTTACATTAAACCAAAAATAGCATCCAATCAACTGTCTCGTTATAAAATATAATTTCCAGCAGAGACTGTATTTTTCATCAGCCATTATCTTGACAGTTATCTGAATTGTAACTTTTTTTCCTTCTTATCAGAGTTTATATTTTACTTTGACTTTGGCTATTTCTATCAAAGCAGTTACACAGTCTTGCAATCTGTTGGCTGGATGGCTGGCTTGTGATGCAGAGCAAAGACAACAGTGCAGGTTCAATTCCCCACACAGACAGAGGTTGCCACAAAGGGGACGCCCTCTCAACATCATCCTGTCAGCCGAGGTGTGATGACCCTTAACGTGAACCATAATTTGTGGTCTCACTAATGATAAAATCGTCCTTTGGTACTCTACTCTGTCCATGTTAACATTTTATTTCTGTCAAAAATATTTTTATTCAGAGAAACTCGTTTTAATGCTCAATGAACCAATAATACCCAACTCAAAAAGCAATGCAAATGAACACAATTACACTTATGTGCATGTAGATAAAAATAAAAACAAGGAAAATCAATGGACTGAAGAAAAATTAAAAAAAAACGAATAGTAGAACTCAGTGCAACAAAACTATAGCTCTCAACCTTCAAGAGCATTAACTAATACACGTCCATTTGTACGTATTTCTTCCTTTCTGGACATTGCATTCATTAGTCAAGTTCGTCATAGCTATATAAAAGTCCTTATTAGTGTGGCAGATCAGCCTGTATCGTGGTAATTCAAAAAGGGCTGTCATGTCTTGTGAAAATCCTCTATTTTCTGGTGCAACATACCATTAAAAAATTCCAAAGGGCTATGCTCCATGACGAGGATATGACAACGCAATAGACCCAGGGGTTTTCAGACACCTAACACAACATAACATTTTTGTGAACACAGGGAGTGAGGGTATTGAAGTACTTTTTCCTATACACATCTGAGTAAGGAAGACTGGGCAGGCCCAGGAAAAGGGAAACCTGAGCCATCTTCAATTCCATCCCCAAGATCCTCTCCATTCCACCGAACACACCGCTCTTATAGCGCTCGTGGAAGGTCGACAAGCAATGAGTAAGAGTGCCCATAGACATTCTGTATTTAAGACATACTCCCATCTTGAAGTTTGAGAGAGGATCTGCAGCCAGATAGACTCTGTGAAGAATCATTAATTACATGGCGACAGTATTCTTACAGTTCGAAATACTTCTCGCATTTTCACAAATATCGTCCCCTGTGTCCGAAGAGATCTGAACTCCCAACTCTCTTTGCAGACCTCAGAAAGGCACAAAGTCTCGTCTGAGGGGCCACTGTCCAACAAATGACAAAGTGTACTGACAGAGAGTGTGTTCTTAGCACTAAGCACCCTCTGTATCGGATCTGTACGGGTCTGTTAAAAGCGTGGTTCTCTTTGGAATAACATCTCTGATCTGATATAAAAAAATAAAACAGAAGAGATCTCTACTCGGTAGTCTATTGTTACGACTTATTTGATCAAAGGACATCCTTGCTTCTCCCTCAGATAAATCATCAAAGCAGGATACACCCACGAGTTGCCCACAGTTTAAACATGGAATCCAGTATCCCCCGTCGGAAACACGGTACACCACGATTTGGGGTAAGAAATGAGGTTTTACTGTATTGCCCTAAATCGGACACATTGCCCTCCCTACTTTAAAATTATTGATACTGATTGGGAAATGGCAATACTCCATAAATGTCCTCATTTTGTCTATGAATAGTAGACTAATAAGGGAGCACTTTGCCTGAGAAGCTTCAATATCTAACCATAGTGACGCCGAGGCCTCACTAACATCGGGTAAAGAAGAGCTTTTTTGATAGCTTTTAATATTCGGGAGATTTACTCCCCTCAAACTGTGGTCTCTTAGTAATTTGGTTAACTTATGGTGGTCGCTTATGGTGACAAATCAAAGAGCTACATCATCCATTTAATCTCCTAAATGTCTTTCTGGGAAACATCAAAGAAAGCATTCACACGGGGTATAGCAAACGAGGGAGGGAATTCATGTTAATAAGAACTATCTGACCTAGCCAGGATATTGGAAGTGCTCCCATATTCGAAGGTCTTGTCTAATCTTGTCAAACAAATGGACAAATCCCACGTTAAATATAAGTTCAAATATAGCATTAACGAATACACCTAAATAGGGAACATCCTCATTACCCCCGGGACCATTGAAAAGGAAATCAGGATTCTCCCACAGCATCAGTTATTTCCCTGAGTTCGCCCATAGACATGGCCCCCGACGTTGTAAAATCAATGGTATATCCGAAAAAGGCATCAAACTAACGTATGGATTGCATGTGGTGAGGTACCAAAACTGTGGGATTTAACAAAAATTCAAGACCGTCATCTGCAGACAATCTAATCTTACGTGACTTCCATCCCACTTCTGGGGCAGATATGTTGGGGTCCCTGCAAATGGCCTTCGTCAGTGGCTCAATCACCAACGTAAACAACACTGGTGAAAGGGGATAACCTCGTCGACTGCCGCTAGACATATTAATTTTACAGGATCGCACACAGAGGATCACTTTCAAGGACCCTCACCCACTTTACAAAAACTTTGCCGAGGTAAATCATTCTAACGTATAGAAGAGATACAGCTATTCAACCGAAGCAAACGCCTTCTCTGCAACTAAAGAGATCATTATTACCTTTATAATTTGCTGTTGACACACTTGGATCATATTGAGTAATCTAACATTGTTGGAATATCTGCAGTCTTTTATAAGCCGGTTTGGTACACTTTGTCAATGGAACGATAAATAGTTTCCATCCTTAATATAAGGGACTCAGACAGAATTTTGAAATCAACATTTAGAAGTGAGATGGGCCTATAGGAAGCACAATCTTTCGGTGTCTTCCTTTTCTTAAGAATAAGAGAAATATGAGCCTCTCTTAAGGATGGTGGGAGGCAGTGATGACTGTGTGAGTGACTAAAATGGTAAGCATCGACCCTGACAATAGGTTTATAAATTCCACATAAAATTCACGTGGACATCCGTCACGACGGGGCGCCTTTCCGCCCGGTAGCAGCTTTTCACCTTCCAGCACTGACAATGGTGCATTAAGGCAAGACACTTATTTGGGGGTCACCCCTGGAAGATCCAAGTTCTTCAAGAAAGATTCTTTTTTGTCCATCTATCCTCATAATGCTCAGTCTGATGTATTTCGGAGAAAAATCTCCGAAATACTGCTTTAATCTTTGTGGGATCTCAGGTAAGGGTTCCAGTACCTTCCCACATTAAGGTAATGGCTGTGGGCCTCTCTTTTTCCTCGCAAGGTCGGCTAAATACTTGCCTGGCTTATCACCATGCTCAAACAGTCTTTGTTTTGCAGAAGTAAGTTCCTTCTTGGCTGTCTGTGTGTGCATGGAATTCACTGCAGACCGAAGCGTTGTGATCCTCTGCAGCCTAACCACCGAGGGTTTATCACAGTATGCCCGCTCGGCTGCCTTCAACAGTGCCTGGAGCAAACGTTCCTGCTCCCCCTTCTGCTGCATCCTAAGTAATAATTATTACTTTGGCATAAGCCTTAGCAATTTCCCATAGAATGGATGGGTTACTGGTTGAATCTGAATTAATGGCTAAGAAAGATCTGAATTCATTACAGATATACTGAATCTACTTACTATCCTTAAGAATAAAGGGATCCATTCGCCAGTGTCTCGAACCTGCTACATTGTCCTTAATCTTAACCAATAGGTATACTGCTGCATGGTCATAAATGGCAATATTCCCAATTGTACACAACAAGACTGAATCAAAGATTGCTGCAAGGTGAGGAAGAGATCAACACTAGTGTGGCATTTCTGCGGGTTAAAGAAGAAAGTAAAATCCCTATCTATGAGGTGGATCTGCCTCTATACATCCACCAGCCCTAGTTCCACACAACAGTCCACTATTTGCTTGGATTCGAAAGATGGTGCTGGGGGCCTTTGGGCATGCTGTCCACCGTTGGTGCAAAAGACAATTGAAATCTCCTCCTACAATAATGTGCTGCGAAGAAAGATTACTTAGTTTGGAAAATGCATCTATCATGAATTTAAGGCAGTGAGCCAGGGGGCAATAAACATTCAAAATATCGCTTTCTTCCCCATATATCTTTGAGGGTTATGATATTCCCGTGGGTGTCTAATACAATCTAGTAATTTAAATGAAACATTCTTCCTCACCAGTATGGCTTCTCCCCTATTCCTATTATTAAAAGACAAGAAATAAACCCGATGAAACCCACCTTGCTGTAATGTCAAATGTTCCTTGTCATCAAAGTGCATCTCCTGCAATACGGCAATATCCACCCTCTCCTTTTTAAGGCGAGAAAGTACCTTTTCCCTCTTAACTGGCGAATGGCTCCCCTAAATGTTCCAGATACACCATTTAAGCACAACATTAGCCACTACACACTGAAACAATATTTGAAATCCAGAGAGGAAGAACTAGAATTACAAATCGCTGCGCACCAACAAAAAAAGGATCATAGAGCCTAAAAAGACTTACAAACTAAAGCTACTACAACTAACAAGCTCTCAAAACGTTCCAAAACTAAATACATACAAAAACAGAAAAAGGATACAAAGTGCCAATGGCACTCAGGAGGGGCATTTATCCCCCGCCGACTGGGGGCATTTGCACGTCACAAATCTTTATCTTCTGCCCCATTATCAATACTGCATCCAGTGCAATTAATCACAAACATCGGGTTTGAACTGCCCTTAGGTAGGTATTCAGTCATCACGATCACCTTCATAACTCCCTCCAGCTTGAGCCAAACCCGACACACAAACTAAGCAAGAGAAAAAAAGAATAGTAATACTAATGAAGAAGTTAAAAGTGTGTACTCTACACATCCCCGACTATAGTTTAACACTGCCTAATACCAGAAACATTCAACAAACTTGCTTTAAAAAATATAAACAAGGTTATCGCTTTCCGTTAAAGCATCCAGCCTACTTTCAAGTGTTTAACATCCTCTGGAAAGTCAGTGGACCTGTTGAAAGATTCACCAGTGCGTGGATCTATTGAAAGCAAACGGAGCACCACTGAGTTCATTAAGGAATACTGAATCTCAAGTTCCTTAACCTTCTCTTGATATCATCAAAAGATTTCCTTTTATGAATCACTGCCACTGAAAAGACCTGGAAGAACATAATCCTGGGGCCCTCGTCGGGTCTTTTCCCTTTGTTCTGGAAGCTTCCATAAGTCTTTGTTTGTCCCTGCAACTATGTAATCGCACAAGGACAGGGTGAGGGCGTTGGTCTGAGCGTGATCTGCGCACCGTAACCCGATGAACAGTCACACTCTTCACCCGTCCCCCTTCAGCTTCGAAGTGAAGGGATCACTGCAGCCAGTTCTCGAAAAAAACTCACTGGCTGATCAGCTTTATCGGGTCCAGCAGACCGATGATATGAATATTCTTCATCCTGCCCCTGTTCTCGAGTTCGTCACCTTGTTCAGTTAAGGTACAGACCTGTTTTCAAAGGTGAGGATCCGCTCCTGACAGGAATCGATCACAGTCTCTGCCCCTGCAGTTTGGCGCTCGACCTCATCCGTTCTGTTTCCAAGGCTTTCAAGTTGCTGCTCATGTTTTTGGAGCAGTGCTGAGAATGGTTCTATCCTCCTGCTGAATTTTATTTCAGTCTTGGCTTCAATCATTTCAGGTAACTTGGTGAACTCGGTAACCAAGGCCTTGTGAGTAACTTGGTCCATTGAACGAGCAGAGGGGGTTACAGGTGCGGCCACAGGCATGCTGAAAGCTTCTGACGGGTGCGCTGCGTGTTGGGACTTACTCGAACCGTCTCTATGTTTTTTCATTTCCACTTGACAAAACGGGATTAGTAAGGATTCTATAGCTCTTTTAGTGTTGAATTGTAAGTAAATGACTGTGGTGGGTTGGGCTAGAGCATTACTGTGATGCAGAGATCTGCAAAGCAGACCTTTCAGATCGCTGCCATCTTGTTTCCACCTTAAAACTTTATCGATGTTAACATTTCGTTTAATTCCTGGATATTCTGGAGCCGTGTCATTCGGTACCACTGTCTACATTTTCCCCAAAACTGCACATTATTGCCCACTCTTCGATAATCCTTGACTCCTTTGTGATTCGTGAACCTTGCCTCAAATATATTCAATATCTCTGCCTCGAATAGTCTGCAGGGAAGAGTGTTCCAAAGGTTCACTACACCCTGAGAAAACAAAAATAAACGGACTCATCAGTGTGACATTAGTTTTATTTTTGCATTCTTCTGAGAAAGGATATAGTAACACTGGAAGCAGTTCAGAGGTGTTTCACTTAATTTATTCCATGTATGAAGTGTTGATATTATGGGGACTTTAACAGGTTACCCTTGGAATGAGAGCTGATCTTATTGAAATATACAAAGCCTTGAGGCGAGTGGATCAGATATATCCTGACTGGGAGTTTGTAAAGCCCAAACCTGATGCCGTTGTCATTGAATCAATACAATGTGGAAGCAGGACATTCGACTCATCGAGTCCACACCAACCCACTGAACAGTATGCTACCCAGACCTGTCCCCCTACCCTATCCATGTAACCCTGCATTTCCCATGACTAATCCACTTAACCTACACATCCTTGCTCACTCTGGGTAATTCAGCATGGCCAATCAAACTAAGCTGTATATCTTTGAACTGTGGGAGGAAACTGCCGAACTGGGAAGAAACCCACACAGACACGGGAAGAATGTTCAAAAACCACATAGAGTTTCGGGCTAGGTTGGAATTGAGCTCAGCTCCTTGCTGATATGAGGCAGCAGTGTTAACCACAAATCTAACATGCTGCTCCATTAGCCCTATTAGTTACATGCGGTTGACAAAAGAAATCTGCCTGACTTCTTCCTATCACTAAACCTGACCCAGTCTGAGACGTTTATCATCGGTCACATCACCAACATGGTTACATTTAAAATTGTTGTGAGCAGTGGAGGAGTGGGACTAGAAAAGGAAGCAGTGACACCCTCCAACCTCAGTCAGAAACAGAGTGAGGAAAAATTCACAAAGTTGGAATTCCCTTTCCCAGAAGTTTAGGATGGCTGAATCTTTATATTATATCGAGGCTGGATTTATCTGATTTTCCATAGACAGGTGAATCAGGGATAATGGTGCATGGAGAGAAAAGGGCAGCTGGGACCACAATGAGATGACCCATGACCTTATTTACTGGTGGAATAGTGTCAAAGGGCTTATTGACCCACCCGTGTCCCTCAACCCTAGGTTCTGATGTTCCATTCAGCTCTTCAGACCTGCTACACACAGGCAGATCGAGGCCACGCCAATGGTTAGGCGAAGTTTCGGAAATGCACTTGGAAATTCCATGCTTGGTCAGGAGGTGACCCCCAGCCGCAATTCCTTTTTCCAGGCTTCCCCACTCTGTAACTTCTGCTCTGGAATTGCTCTGAATGCAGTTCCCATATCCCATCCAGGGTTATCTCAGGCCAATTTTCTCCTCTCCCGAATGCAACATTGTACGACACGACTTCCAGGAAAATAACCAATTACTTTCCAAAAGCATAACATAAAAACGTAAGAAGTAGGAACATGAATCGGCTGTTCGACCCCTCAAGCCTGAACTCTCATTCAATAAGAACATGGCTGATCTACTTCCGGGTTCAACTCCACTTTCCTACCCAACTCTCTGGGTTAGGGACTTCCAGACATTCACTACCTACTGAGAAAGTACATCATTTTTCACCTCAAATTGAAATCGATGTTCCTTATTCGGTATCTACCGCCTTGAGTTCGAGACTCGGGGAAACACCTTCTCAGCATCTACCTTGTCAAGCCCCCTCTGCATCTTGTATATTTCAGTAATATCACCCTCATTCATTTCAATCACAATGAATAATCGCCTCACCATTTTAAATGTATTCAATAATTCAACCCTCCCATCCCAGGAAGCTGCCTCATGAACCAAACTAGTTACTTGCTGCATCAGCATGCTGACGTTACGTTTCATACACAGGAAGACTCCAATCCCTTTGTACTGCTCCATTTTTGGGAGTCCTCTTCATTAAATAGCAGCCTGCATTTTGGTTCTCAGTGTCATCCACAAACTCGGATGTATATTGCACTCAGCTCCCTCCGTCAGGCTATCAGTATAGATTGTAAATAACTGATGCCATCGGTCTGGTATTTGTGGTAACCCAGTTGAGACGTCTTTTTCATAAAAATCCATTAATCCTAACTCTCCGATTTCTCTGTGTTAAGCAACCATCATCACATGCTAATATATTATTCATCATACTACGAGTCTCTGTCTTGTGTCAGAACGTTTATTTTGTGATACCTTATGAATAATCTCTAGAAAACCTTATGTTGACCAGCTCCCTTCATCAAATCTGGTTGTCACTTTCTCAGGGATTCCTGATGTAGGGCTCCTGCCCGAAACATCGATTTTCCTTCTCCGTGAATGCTGCCTGACATGCTGGGCTTTTCTTGCATGACTCTAATCTTGACATTCTTAGGGATCTCCAAAAACGAACTTGTATAATTTTACAGAACAAAAACAGTTTCCCCTTCACAAAACCATGCCAACTCTGCATTAAGCTTTTCTAAATGCCCTGCAATTACTTGCTTAATAACAGGCTCGAGCAGATTCACAGCAATAATGCTTAGGCTAAATGGTTCTCACTTTCTGTCTCATTCATTTCTTGAAGACTGGCGCCACATTGGAGGTTCTCCAGTTTCGATGGAACACTCCTATAATCCTGAGATTTATGGAATTTTTCACGCAGTGCCGCTAGTCACTGTGTGACCACTTCTTTTAAAATTAACTATGAAATACTGCTGACCTGCCTACCCTTATTCTTGTCAGTTAGAAAAAAAACCTTGTTCCTTTTGTTAGAGACAGTTCAAGACCCTCCCTCCTATTACCACTTTCTTTATAGCATTGATATGCTTACAGTACTTTCCCCAAAAGGAATGATTTAAAATACTGGTGTAAATTACTGCCTGTTCCCTATGGCCACTTCTCCAGTCACACCCTCCTAATGGCGTCAATGTACTTTCCTCAGTTCACTTCTGATTCAGCTCACACACACACATCTTCTAGCTTTTTATATGTCGACGGAAAAGCTCATGATGCTTGCTTTTAAATTTCTTGCCAATTTATTACATCATATGTTTTCGTACATTTTCCTTGCTTTCTAGAATCATACAGTGCCCAAAAAACCATTTGGTCTAAGTTGTCCATGCTGACCAGTTTTTCTAAATTAAACTAATCCCATCTACTTGCAGTTGGCCCATATGCCTCTAAACTTTTCCCATTCTTATGTTTGTCCAAATGTCTTTGAAATACTGTAGCTGTACTTGTATCTACCACAGTTCCTCTGGCAGCTCATTCCATGCATGCATACATACATTCCCTCTGTGTAAAAAAAAGTCCCTTTCAAGTTTCCTCCCTTTCACCTTAAAGCTATGCATCAGTGTTTGAACTCCCCGATCCTGCAGAAAAGACCTTCGCTATTCTCTCTATCCATGCCTCCCATGATATTATAAATTTCTAGACTGCCACCCCTCAACCTCCTACATTCCATCTGACACTAACTTCAAGATCAAACGTTTAACGATAAGCACTGCGAATTTGAAAGAATATTAAAAATGACAGGTGTAAAAAACAGCCTAAACTTCATACTGTTAGTTTTGCTCTATGTTACATGAAACTCTTACTAGTGCCAATAAGAGATCAATCACCTGAATTCCATAGTGTGAAGGCAGTGATGATGTATACTGTGAAAACGTATAGATCTAGATTTATTTAACACCAGAAGAGCAACATTCTTCCTCCTTGTGTGGTTGTGTCTTCATTATCTTACACTCAGTTAGAGAGAACCCCCTTTCCCCCATTCACACCTTAATTTAAACCCATTTTGCATCATCTTCTCTTTCACCACCGTTGATAGCCCGTTTATCTTTTTCCACACCCTCTTTTCAAAATCACCCAACCCACATCTCTGGCAAGTGATTAAAAAGCCCAGTTTCCAATTCTTTTCAGTTCTGAACAAGTCACATTGGACTTGTAACGCTACCTCTGTTTCTCTGTCTCTGCAGATTCTGCCAGATCTGCGGGTTTCTTCAGAAACGAATAGGCACAGCATAAATGTTCAATTAAACAAATTACTATAGATGCTGGAAATAAATACAAAAATTTCTGAAGAAACTGCGAGCTTTGTAGAGTGTCACTGGACCCGAAAGATTAATTCTACATTCACTACAGTGTATGCCGGCAGACCTGCTTTGTTTCTTCAGCAATTTGGTTTTGAACAAGTTCCAATAACACGTGTGAAAGCTGCTCAAATGCCTTATCCAACAACACAGCGCCGTTCACTGGGAACTGAACGATAATGCAAAGTGCACACATTCATTCGCTCAGAAACTGCATAAGGCTGGCATCACTGACAGCACAGAGTTCTTAATCATGTTCAGGGTGAAAACCAGAGGGAAACACATTCAATGCATACTCAGACGATGGTACAACGCGCAAGGAAAAGATTCAGATGATTATGTTAAAGAGTTTGAATCATGTAACAAATTGGAAGCATGAGACCAAGGAGAGCCCTCAGCAGAATGGGAAAATGAAAATGGAAGTATTACCGCATCAGAAACCAGGTGTGGTCACTGAGTACACGGCTGATCTGTGCATGGGTCTCGATGTTAACTGGGGTGCAGACAGTAGAATTGAATTGCAGATATTGCTGCGCAAACTGGGCTTTCATGTCATGGTGTAGACAACAACAGCAACAGAAGCAGGATTGTATTCAAACATAATCTGCAACATTTTCCCCAGAATATTCCATCAGTCTAAAATTACCACCAAGCCGAGTGATGGTTCAGTGATGAGTGTGGGTGAACATACCAACGTCAGAACAATGTGTACCTAAAGCTGATGACAAACCATCAAAGCTATGGTGCTTGAGTGGTTTCATTCCAAACAGCAGAACTAACATCTGATAGAGAGGCCGAAATGATCCCAAGACCAACAGATCAGATCTATGCTCTGCAGCGCTGCCACATCCAGACATAAATGTCGGTGTACTACTAAACAACTTACCGGAGGAGAGGACACCAGAATTATCCCCATCCTAAATAATGGAACAGCCGTGCACATTAGTGAAAAAGACAAGGATGTAGTATCTGCACCATCCACAGCCAGAAGTGTTGAATGGATAATCCACCTCACCCTCGCCATGATATCCACAGCATCACAGATGGCAGTGTTCAACCAATTCGATTTGCTGCCTGTGACATGAAGAAACAGCTGAACACAGTAGATACGACAAAGACAATGCGCCCTGACCCCGTTCCTGCAATAGGACTGAAGACTTGTGCTACACAACAAGCTGTGTCCCTGGGGAAGGGTTTCATTCCAACTCCAACTTTGACAACTCCCTGGCAATGTGGAAAATTAGTCAACTATATTCAGTCGTCTAATAGGTGAATAATTACGTTCTGACCATTTAACACCCCCCCCCCCCCCCGCCCCAGTCCCTTCACGATAACCAAATTGGTCGGAGTTCATTTTGACAGAGCTGTCAAGCAGCACAGAAATAACCCGCTCAGTGTGGTTTCCGCTAAGTTCCTCGGTGGACATAGTGCTGTTGTGGAAATGTCACTGGATTATTAATCCAATACAGAATAATGCTCTGGGCAGCTGGTGGAAGTTAAAAAGAAAATAAAATATCAAGATCTAGAATCTGGTGATGGTAACAGTGACCTTGTATCCAATGTTGATTGTAAACATCGATCTCCTTCCCTAGTGTACTTGCAGGATGTGAATCTCCCGTGCTTTCCTGGTCTGGCCTTAAAATAACTCCAGACACAGAGCCATGTGAGAAACCTTTTAATGGTCCCTGAAACGGCCAAGCAAGACACTCAATTGTATCACACTGCTCCAAGGTCTTAAAGGATAAAACCAGACAGAATATCCAGCACCAGCCTCGATATCAGAAAAGGGAACGTGAATCACAGTCCTGTTGACCCTGCAGAGGCCTCCTTCCTAACATCTGAGAGCTTGTGACAACATTTACACAGCTTTCCCACAGACTGCACGGAAACATCGGGAAAGGAGTAGGCCATTCAACACATTGAGCCTCCCCCATTCTAGTTCATGGAGAAAATCTCCACAATGCAGTTTTCCCGACACAGTGTTCATAGCTATTAATTTGTTTAAACATTGTGAAATATAAAATAAGAACTGTTTTAGTCCCTTCAGTCCATCAATCTTGCTCCTCGGTTCAATATACAGGCAGTTCTCTGATAACTCGTGTTTTTAAAATGTGATTTGAGTGCAATGCGATTCGTGAATTGCGCACCTTTTTTTCTATAAAGTGAACTCCAGCTCACTGTGACACCATTCCTTGCCAGGCACCAGCTGAACAACAAAAGCCAGCTTCAGGATCCTCTGTCTGCAAAATGCACCCTCTGAATGTTCAGCTAAAACAGGAATGCAATCCGCTCTGCAAAGCATTGAACCTGGCCCTGAAACGGGGAGTTGTTCTCTCCAATTAGAAGGAACTGTATTTCAAACCAGGGGGAGAACCTTGAGGAGAAATGGAATTCCGTGTTGGCATCACTTGGTCAGTCAGCCCTGCGCATTTTCTGGTGAAGAGCTTGATGAAAGGTACAGGGATGTAGAAGTGACTGTATTGTGAAAATGTTGCATTCACAGCACTATTTCATTACAATATATGATTTAAAGGTTTAATTCGACTGTGCTAGTGAGCGTGTTAGACTAACTTTTTTTTGTTTTTTACTGATATTTTGCAGTTCACCAATTATTCTCTTTTTCCCATAGACCACATTATTAATATTTCATGATTTTCTGCAAGACAGTGATGCACAGGAACACAGCTACCATGTTATTGAAGAACAACCTGTAATGATATCTGATCCTCTATCTTCATACCATACCCTGCTCTCTCCCTATCCCTTTAGTTTCCAGAAATACATATTTATATTCAGTGCCTTGGTTTCTACAGCCTGATCTGGGAGATAATTCCCCAGGTTCACCAGTCTCTGATTGCAGACATTTATTCTCATCTCAATGCAGAGTGGCCTGTCTGTACCTAATACTGTGGCCACTTGTTTGATGTCCCAGCCAGGGGAATTGTCATTCCTGTTTCCAATCTGTCTCGTCCTGACATAGTTTTATATATTTCACTGATATCTCCATTCATTTGTCTAAAGCCCATGGAATTCAGGCCCAGCAGCCCGAAATTCTGCTCCCACACCAGTGATCAGTCTGGTCATCTTCGCTGCTCTCCCTCAATGTCAGGTTTGTCCTTTATTAGGTAAGAAGACCAAAACTGCACATAATACTGCACAGTGTTCGAGATGGGGTTTCATCAAGGCCCTGTACAGCTGCAGTAAAACTCCCTTACTCCTGTATTCAAATCCCCCTGAAATGAAGGTGAATACACGATTTATCTGCCTATCTGCTTTCTGCTCCTGCAATATTGATTTCAGTAACTGGTGTACAGGGAGATCCAGATCCTTTTTAATGTTACAGTTGGGCCTGTGTACACTGGTCAGCGTGCCAATGCCATTCCTAGTATTGACTTCTCGATTCAGATCTCATTATCCTACACTGACCTTGGAGGGCTGCACAGAAGGAAACAAAAATGCAGCTTAAGTTCCTGTAGACACCAATATTTTTCAAACAAATCCCTTTTCAAATGATAGGCTCCCATTCTGAAATTTCCCATCGAAGGTCACAATATCACATATCCCATGCCTCCCCTCCCCATTGCTCTCCATCTGCCACATATTTGCCCAGACACTCTACTTGTCTCAATCACCTTGGAGCATTTTGACATCCTGCTCACCCACTCACAATCCGATATTGTTTAGTGCCATCTGCAATCTTGAAAATATTGTATTTGATCCACTCAATCAAATATATAATGTGTATTGGGAATAGCTGGGGCCCAAAATCCAACCTTTGCTATATCCTCCAAACCTTCCATTCAAAAAAATACATTGTTTTATTTCTACTCACTGCTTCCTGCCAGGTCTCCCATTCTAAAGCTATATTAGTCCCAGTCCCATAGAATTTGAATTTGCATAATAGGCTTTATCAAAAATCTTTCTGAAAATGCACTCATATTTCATTGGATGCTTCTCTATAATTATGATAAAGGCACTTTCTCAAACATGATTCACATTTTATCAATCGCTGTTGACTTTGTCTGTGCTCATTACTTTCAGTTCCAATACTTCTTCTAAAACTGTTCAGTTGCTAATTTCATTCTATTCCCTTTTTCTAAACAGACTAATGTTCACGAGTTTTGTTGGGAAGTTTTCTTTTTTCTTTTGTTTTCTTATGTGAAGACATAACTGAAGTATTTGGTCCACAGTTCTGCCTTCTCCCTGTCCTCAATTCTCTGGTATCAGACTGTAAGAAAGCTGCACCATTTTTTTTCCCCCTTAATTTTGGCATTGACATATTTTCAGAAGATATTACAAATTCAATCTTAAAACCCTTGTTAATATACTCTTCAGAAATCCATCAATTCCTACCTTAAGCTACGCAATGATTTACCTTCCACAGCCATACAAACACAGAAGCACAGACTTTGTCCCATCAACAATACAGCATGGTCTACATTAGCCCCACTTTCCGACACAAGGCCATAGCCATGAACCTTATGGCATTTCAAGCTCACAACTGTGTATTTTCTAATGGTTGTGAGGTTACCATGACAATTCTTCTCTCAGGAAGTGCATTCTTGACCCCAGCACCCTCTGAGTGATAAACAATCCTTAATTCCTCTCCACATCTCAAATCCTTCACTTTAAAATGTGCTCCATTGTTCTTGGCCCTTTGACTAAAAGGAACAGCTGCTATCTATCCATCCTGTCCATGTCCCTCGTAATCCTATCCTTCTGAATTTCAGCCCACTCAGCCTTCTCCCCTCCAAACTAAACAGCCCGAGCTTATCCAGCCTCTCTCCATAGCTAATATGCTGCATCCGAGGGAACATCCTGGTGAATCTCCTCTGAACCCTCTCCACTACAATCAGTTCCTTCCTGTAATGTGGCTCCCAGAACTACAATCAGTATTGCATCTTGGCAAAAGCAAACTTCCGCGTAGCTCTTATAATCTATGCCTTGATGAATAAAGGTTATGTTTACTGTCCCCTATGCTTTCTCAAATTGTGCATTAACCAGTTTAGTCACATTCAGGGATATGTGGGGAAGCAGCCCCTGAGCTTCCTCGTGTGTTGCCATTCATTGAGTTCTCCCCTGTCCAGTTCCTTCTTCCAAAATGCATCATTTAATATTCATCAGGATTACATTCCATGTGCCATTGATCCACCCATCTGACCATTCCATCTGTATCTTCCTGTAACATAAGACTTTCCTCCTCACTGCCAAACCACCCGGCCAATCTTTGTATCAAACACAAACTTAGTTGTCGCACTCCCGTCACCCCCGTCTATATTCACAGCTGCATCATTTATGAATACCACAAATAATCAGGTTAAAGATGACACAACACCAGGTTATAGTCCAACAGGTTTATTCGGAGGCACTAGCTTCGAAGCACTGCTTCTTCATCAGGTGGTTGTGCGCTTTGAAATCTCGTGCCTCCGAATAAACCTGCTGGACTCTCACCTGGTGTTATGTGATTTTTAAGTTTGCCCACCCCAGTCCAACACCAACACCTCCCTATCACAAATAATAAGGGACACAGCACTGATCCCTGTGATACACCATTGGACACCAGTCTCAGTCACACTAACAGCCTTCAACCACTACCCTCTGTCTCCTAACAGTAAGGTGATTTGGATGCAACTTGGCAAGTCACGAATGACACCGACCTTTTTGTTTGTTATTCTTTTCCGCTTGACACACTTGCAGAATATCTGGGGAATTCTCCCTAATCTTGCCCTACCAGCAGGTTTCTCTGCCCCTGTTTTAGGCAGTTCCCACCAAGTAAGAATTTCCTCTTTATTGCGGTCTTAAATGGTCTGTCTCTGAAACTGCAATTATTTGCCTTGAATGTGGAACTGACAGCCAGGGAAATGTCCTGTTTATTTCCAACTTTGCATATGTTTTGTGAAGTTTTCAAGTTTCATTGTGACTCTCCTCTCATTCTTTCAAACTCTAATGAACACAGGTCGAGTTTCCTCATCAGGCAATCTCGCAATCTGAGGGATTAATCTGGACAATGTCCATTGCACTTTTTTGTGGTCAGTATATTGTTTCTCAGATTGGGTCAGCAACACTTTACACAATGGATGTAGGTTTGCTCGCTACATTTCCAGACGTTTCGTTATCTTACTAGGTAACATCTTCAGTGGACCTCATGCGAAACAATCCTTAAAATTCCCGCTTTCCATTTATATGTTTGGATTTCTTTGCGTTGATGATGCTATTTCTTGTGGCGAAGTCACTTCCTGTTTCTTTTCTCAGAGGGTGGTTGATGGGGTCTAATAACTAATAGCACATCGAGTTTCACATCTGTCAGAAATACATATGGATTTTCTCCATTGTTGCTGTTCATTCCTAAACATCCAATATCACATGCTGTATAATAGATTCCAACAGTTTTCAACTTGCAGATATCAAGTTAATTGTTCGTCAGTTCTCCAAACTATGTCTTCTTTCTTTTTAGATGCTTGGATTCCTTTTCATTAATCTATACTGCTTGGACCACGTTTGCTCAAGTCCATTTATCCACAATGGCTTCCAACCTCTGCAGAATGCACAGGAAAATGAAACACAGTCATCGACAGTGCAATTAATATTTCTATTGCCGATTTATGTCAGACATTTTAATATGAAGTACATTAGGTCTGTCAGACTTAGCAATGCTCAATCCAGCTACATTCTCAAATACCACCTTGTTACTGATATAAGTTGACTTTATGTCTTCAGTTGCACAAGCCCGACATGATCACTGGATATTATTGGGTGATTTTGTGGATATTCATCCATGCAGACAGATGCAAAATAACTGGTTATTTTCTTGGCCATTTCCCTGTTTTTCACAATAAACTCTCCTCTCCCGGTTACAATTTTCCATATTTGACCTTGCTTTTACTTTGTTTCCTTTGAAATACAGATTGTAGATTTATGCAGTGTTTCTGTTCTTGTTTGTTAGCATTCATGTTCTGTTTTTGATTTCCTTATCAATTTCATGGCCCTTGTTTCATTTCCATTTAAAATGGAATGCATCGGGGCGATGCTGGCACCACTATACATTACATATATCCATAATTTACATGAGAATGTACGTGCATGATTTGTAACTTTGAAGGTGACAATAAAATAGGCGGTTACATGGAGAATGACAAAGGTTATCAGAAATTTCAGAACTTACAGCAGTACCTTGATCAGCTGAAGAAGTGGGCCGAGAAATGGCAAATGGATTTTAATGCAGATCAGTGTAAGTTCTTGCATTTTAGAAACTCAAATCAATATCGGAGTTTTATGGTGAATGGCTGGGTCTTAAGGAATGTAGTGGAACAGAGGGACCTTGGAATTCAGGTGCATGGTTGTCCGAAAGTTGATTCAGAGGTAGACAGGGCAATGAAGAAGACTTTTGACACACTGGCATTTATCAGTCAGGGCACTAAGTAGCGAATTTGGGGAGCTATGCTGCAGAATACGGGGCACGGTTGAGGCCATACTTACAGTGTTATGTTCAGTTTTGTTAACTTTGCTATAGGAATGATGTTATTAAACTGGAATGAGTGCAGAAGAAATTTACAACGATGTTGCCAAAGACTCAAGGCTCTGAGTTATAGGGAGAGGTTGGAAAAGCTAGGTCTTTTTACTTTTGCGTGTATGAAACTGGGGAGAGGATCTTATTGAAGGGTATAAGATCATAACTGGCATGGATAGAGTGAATGCACTCAGCCTTTACTTGCCGGGATTGGACAATCACGGACTCAAGGGCATCAGTTTAAGGTCAGAGGGGTAAGAATAAAAGGGAACCTGAGGAGCAACTTTTATACACACAGGTTGATACGCATATGGAATTACCTACAGCAGAAGTAGTTAAGGTGGGTACATTCACAACATTTAGAATGCATTTTGACAAATACAGGATCGGAAAGGATTAGGAGGATACAGTGCAATGGCTGGGAAATGGGGTTAGTGTGAATTGACATTTTGGTCGGAATGGATCAGTTTGATGCGAAAGACCTATAGGACTCTATGACTCTAACAACCATTACTTATCTCCCACTGAATGTTATTTTGTGTTTTCCCAATTCACTGGAACAAACTTGACCCTCTCGGCTCCATGCTTCCATCATGTTTGACCAAAATGTACAAACATTCTATATTGTATACAGACTCCGTGTAAAATACAATATATTAATGTCACTATTCCTCCAAAGCTGCTTCAGAGCAAGGGCATTGATTAATCCTCCTGACCACACAACACCAAATCCGAAAAAAACTTGATCTCCAGTTTGGTTCAATACATACTCTTCAACCCACCTGATATACATTTAGGGAATTTATTTTTCACAGCATAAGCAGTCACTTAGTTAACGCAGTTGAAATGCAACTTGAGACCATCCAGTAAGACTGCAGTATCCATGATATTTGCATGTCTAATTTTCAGAGCATACGATGCTCAGAATTTCTGCAACAGTTTTAGTTTCGATATATAATACACCAATGTTTGCTTCTCCTTGTTATTTGTAAGCTCCCCTTAAACTGAATCTGAGGGACATGGTCTGTGGCGTTATTGGTGATAGACTTGGACAAGACATTCCCGAAGGGTCACCTTGACGCTGTGATACAGGACAAGCGTCAATAACCTTCTCCGCTCTGTCAGGATAAGGGTCACCATATTCTATCTGTTCCTTCACATTCCCTGTATACCTGTTATAGCACTGACCCCCGAACAAGGCTCGCACTCTATTTCCAAAGAAGGCTCAGGCATTTCCAACCTCACTACTGAATTCAGCAACTTTCTTCCTCACTTTCTCTGTCACCTACGCAATACCCCCGACCATAATAATACTAAATTGATTTACAACTGTCGACTGACTCATTCCGGACACCTCACCATTCCCCCCAGCCACACATCCAACAGCACTAACTGCAGGGTCACCCATTTCCAGTCTCCCTCCCTCTCTCCCTTTCTCCTGTTCCAGGACAAACTGTCTGGAATGGGACAGAAAGGGACAAGCCGGGTGGTGCTGTGCCTGATATCTGTTCCCTCACACCCCCTTCTCCCGCCATATGGGGAGGAACCTGGCATGAGCCGGATAGAAACAAGATGGCTCATGTGGAGCTTCTGAAACATCGATTTCCCATCAACTGAGTAAAGAGCAACATTCAGTTCTCACTTTAAACCCACTGCCAGTTCCAACGTCAGTCCATTCACACCCAACCAAAAACAGATACCTCACTGCACAAAGATGCAGATACTGAAATGCACAGACGTATTGGCAAACACCCCAACATACTAACATGCACAACATATATAAGGAGATAGGCATACGCACACATTGCAATACACAGAGACATATACATTTGCACACAAATAGACGCAAACACAGATAGAAACACAGAGGCTATTACACAGGTACACAGATGTAGACACAAATACACAGAAAACAATCACATAGACACACACACAGACGGGGACACACACACACACACACACACACGCACATATATATATACACACACACACACGCACACACACACACACACACACACACACACACACACACACACACACACACACACACAGACACAAGCACTAGTGTCATTAAGACACAAATCGGCACGTTTTTGGTTTATGAAGGAATCAAGGATTCCAGGGAGAAGGCAGGAGAATGAGTTTGGGGTACATACAAGAAATTATTGAATGGAACATCAGACTTGATGGGCCGAATGGCCTCATTCTGCTCCTTTTTTCATGCTCATGTGGTGTTATGCTGCCAAGTATTCACTTTCTGAGTTTGCAGCAGAGGCTGGATTTGATCCATATTTGGAAAGAGTCAGTGGGAATGTGGGACAGGTTTTGAGGGCAGAATGGGTTATGGTTATTCATAATTATTATATCCTTAAGTATGAAAAGAGGTGGTGATTTGATGTGAGGTTAGCACAGTTTTAATGTAATGGGTCCGACAATGAAATAAAGATGATCCTTTCCATTTAGTGCTGTGCGGTCTGTGGTATCATCATCCTCAGGGAATAGGGAAGACGCTGTTATTGAGGATATTCTAGGCTGAGCTCGACTGATCTTTGCTGGACAGGAGAGTCAATGTTTATCGGGACCAGACAGGAGAGGGATGATCAGAGACATTTGGACCAGCCATGAGCATTCTGAATATGTTGTTATCTCAATCCACCCTCGATGCTGTTATAGAGATATACTGCTGCCCCTACCCCATGTGTTGTTCCCTCAATCCACCACTCAAAGCTGATACAGAGATATACTGCTGTCCCTACCCCATGTGTTGTTCCCTGAGTCCGTCTCACAGTGCCGTTACAGAGATATACTGCTGCCCCTATCCTATGTGTTGTTCCCTCAATCCATCCACGAGGCTGTTACAGAGATATACTACTGCCCCGAACCCATGTGTTGTTCCTTCAATCCACCCCTCGATGCTGTTACAGGGTAGGGGACCATCCCAATTCATCAGACAGGATCGTTACAATGAGACAGGAGCAGACCATTCTGCCCCTCTGAGAAATTACACAGGAATATAGAATTAAGTAATTCAGATCGTTGAGTACATTACACAGCCCAGGACGAGGCCATTCAACCCGCCTGAACGGCTACACAGGAACATGGAATATATCGCTAGCATGAAATAGAGAGTAGAGAGAAATGTTTACTTTCAGGCTGCAAAGTTCTAACTGATGGAATGCCTCAGAGATCACTGTGGGGTCATCAATGACCAATAATCTATATCAATGATCTGGAGAAAGGGGAGGGAATGGCTTGGAGCTCAATTAGCTCGTACACCAAGATGGTCATTCATTGTGTCATCAAATTGAGATACTGAGTCTGCAATATGATTATAGACAGGGAAGGTTAGTGCGTAAACCTTCAGTAGAAATAACATAAGGTAAATTGTCTATTTTGGCATGAAAGATAAAATAATGGTAATCAATTTAAATGGACAGAGATTGCAGAACTCTGTGATGCAGGCGGTTTCCATGTTCCTGGGACATGAATCATGTGAAGTCAGTCTGCAGATGCAGCAAGTGATTTGGAAAGTAAGTGGAATAATGCTGTTTTTGACAAAAGGTAAAGGTTTAATTGCAGGAATGTTTTACTGCATCTGTACAGGGCATTGCTGAGACCACATCTGATGCACTGTGTACAGTTTTGATCCCCAAACACTAAAATAAAAGAATATAATTATTTTTGAAATTTTCAAAGATGTTTCCCTTTTCTCATTCCTGGGATGCTGGCCTTTGGTTATGGGGGATAATCAGTTCCGATCTTAGCCTAGAAATAGTATTGAACCACCATGACTTTCAGAAAAGTGCATCAGCTGGATGCATATTATCTCTTGTCAGGGAGACTAAAGCTAGCGAATAAATTTGAAGAAAAAAATGTATTGATATCAAAACACATACTATGAAGACACCTACCAATATTTACAAATTACACAGACACGTGTAAGCATATCATCAATTTATAAAGTGGGGACATTTTTTGAGATTGAATGGAATTGTGTACAACAAGAGCAATGATGCTCCTGCATATAATCCGTAATCAGGTTTTCCAGAGAATGTTCCAGGAGAGCACACATGGTCCATTTTGTTGTTCAGTTGGCAAAATTGTATGTTTCAACACAGAGAGGGAGAAAATAGTTCCCTGCCTGAAAAGCAACTGCCGATTGATCCCTTTCTCTTACTTTGTTCACCAGACAACAAAGTGTCAGTCTATAAAATCCCTGAGTTATCTTTGCCACTTGTGATGGATTCCTGGTGAGGATTCATTGGAAACTCTCATATGCCTGAATCAAAGGGAATTCAGCCAAATCCAACTGTTCCAGAAAGAAATCCCACAACCAGTATTTGAACAGATAAACTTCAAAGGCAGGATAACATTTGGAGCGCTCTGTCATTTTACCATTTGATATGATTTCAACGTTCTGTGCCTTACATTTTTTTTCTTAAAGTATTACAGAGAATAATAATCAAACGAATATTTACAACTTCTTCCTCTAACCTATCTTTGACCTTCCCCCCTCCAAAATATGAGTCCGATAAAACTCCTAATTAAGATTTACAAAATAAAACTTCTTATCACAAAACCAGGAAACTTTCGGTTCTTCTCCATAGTCCTGTCTTCTTTTCTTCTGGGGGATTCTGCTTCACTAGTTACTAATCAATGAATATACTTTTAAGGGAGCTATTTTTCAGGCAGTCTTTGCATGCTGGTTGTTCAGCAGCTCTCCTCTCAACTGTTCAACCTTCCACGGTCTTATACCCCCAAACTATTGGATTGTGTCATTGGCTTTTAAGATTATCAGTATATTACATTCAAACTTGTGGTGGATTTTAAAAGCAACCATTATCATTTGGTATAAAAGCCCATCTGCCTGTCTGAAGTCCTTTAGGTAAGTCAATGTGTCATTTGGGGTATAATTTAAAGTGTTTGGCTGAATTTGTTTTTGTCTCAAGACAGTGAGCTAATCGAGTTGTTCGACCAAATGTTAAATTATAACTATTTTTCAGAAGACGTGGTGCTGTCAGGTAGTTTGAAGGTGCAGTACACCCACATGTTCATTACTGAAAACACACGGAAACCTGACTGGGGGAGGTTGACACATTGACTTACCTAAAGGACTTCAGGCAAGCAGATGGGCTTTTATAACAAATGATAATGGTTGCTTTTAAATTCCACCACTTTCCTTCATGAGATATCAACAGACTATTATTCTGTGGCTCTAGATTATGAGTCAATGACTTGACCACCATAAACTATCTTCCTGTACGTGCAGGGAACACGTCAAACATCCTCAAGAGCAATTAGTTAGTGACGGACATGTGATTAGAACGCACTTGAAACTGTTGCATCCATATTGAACAAAGGCAAAAATAATGGTTCATTCAGAAGTTGCACTGAGACTGCAGACGAGACTGAGATATCATGATGGTGGTATTGGACAGGATTGGAGAGTGGGGAGGACATGGAGATGTAAATCCGTGAAGGACAAAATGGATTATGAAGTATGAGAACATTCTGTGTCCTTATCACATATCAGTGAGTAATTTATAAATAGTAGTTTGATAGTTATAATTCATAAGGAAAGGATTTTTTGTTTGGAACTGAAGACATTGACTTGCACTTTCCAAAATTTATATATCATGAGCAGAAATTGAGTTCAACCCGGTTTAGTAGACAAATCTAATGACTTACCAGGAACACCAACTACCGCAAGGATGGGATAGTAACCACCTTGAATAATCCAAAGGATAACCTGGATCCGTGATGCTAATGATATCCAAGGATCAGAAAGCCAGTAAAGACCCAAGGATAAACTCCTGTCCATTGTTGGGACATTCCAGTCTAATGTTCTCAGATTCTGATTCATTGTTGGTACATTCCAATCCACGGTCCTCAGATAATGAATCATTATTGTAACGTTTTTGTCTGATGTTCTCAGATTCTGATCTCTCCTCCCCACCCCTCTCTCGAGCTGCTGATCCTTGTTCGTGCTGTCAGTGATGCTCCTACTCACATTATGTGATATCACATTGAAAGGAGCCCATTTATATTTAAACCATGGAAACTTCCCAATACCATAATTAGGATCCACTGAGATTGATATTAATCACAGTCACTGAACAAATAGCTCCAGTTAACCCCTTTGAATTCAATAATAATTTTATTCAAATTCAAAAGAACTTTTAAAGTTTACACATTTGGCATGGGATATGTGTGGGGGGTGAACAGGAAGAAATATTTGAGATGTTAGATTGATTGAATGTAATTGTTCAATCTGCCTTAGATATAGCAGTAACGTCAAAGGATTGTCAGAACTTAAACAAGTTTCTCGGCTTATAAGTCAAAACATACAGTCTGTAACTACTGATCAGTGATTATAATGACAGCAAAATATGTAGAGAATTTTCTAGTCCATAATCTGACAGAAAATTGCTTATGACATGAGTGATAACGGACAAATGGCATGGATATGTTAACAGAGAATATGATGTGACACACAATTCAGATGGTTATTCAAGGATCAGAGAGGGCAGGTAAGGGTCATGCTGTTAATGTTATTGATGTCAATCAACTGTATTGAAGTAAATTTCACAGGATTTCAATTGCAGTGTGATTATGATATCGGGGCATTGCTGCTGAGACTGGAGAGAGGGAACACGATATTTCCCAGCAATCAGTGTTGGAGTTTTATTCTTCATAAATCATATCAAGAACAAATTCAAGGATACATCTCCAATGAGGAATGAGGAGAGCCAATATTAACCATACAACCAGAAGACATTGGAACAGAAATTTGGCCATTAGGCCCATTGAGCCTGCTCCGCCATTCAATGATGGCTGTTAAGCTTCTCTACCCCATTCTCCCACTTTCTACCTGTAACCCTTGATCGCCTTTACAGACAAGAACCTATCTGTCTCACTCCTAAATATACTCTATGATCTGGACCGACAGCCCTCTGTAGCAGTGAATTCCATAGATTCATCGCTGCCTGGCTGAAGAGGATTCTCCTTATCTTTGTTCAAAAAGGTCTTCTCTTTCCACTGTCCCCTCGGGTACTAGTCTCACCTACATTGGACACATCTTCCCAAAATCCCCTCTCTCCCCGGTCATTTCGTATTCTGTAAGTTTCAATTAGACCTCCTAACATCTTTCTGAATTCTACCAAATACAGACACAGAGCCCTCAAATATTTTTTATATGTTAAGCTTTTATTTCCTGGCACCATTCTCGTGAATCTCTTTGGAAAACGCTCCAGGACCAGTGCATCCTTCCTGAGATATGGGACGCAAAATTGCGCACAATATTCCGAATGTGGCATGACCAAAGCCTTGTAGAGCCTTAGAAGTACATTCCTACTTTCATATTTAAGCCTTCTTGAAATAAATACCATCATTGTATTTGACTGCCTAACGACTGACAAACTGCAAGTTTACCTTTCAAGACTCCTGGACTGGAACCCCCTAGTCTTTTTGCCCTTCAGACTTCTGAATTTGCTCCGCTATTTCGAAAATAGTCCATGCTTCTATTCATCCTGGCAAAACAATTTTCCACATTATACTCCATCTGACACTTCTTCGCTCACCCTCCAAACCTGTGAAAGTCCTTCAGCAGGTGAAAATGAGGACGGCAGATGCTGGAGAGCAGTGTCAAAAAGTTTGATCACAGAAAAGCACATCCTGTTAAGCAGCATCCGAGGAGCAGGAGATTCGACGTTTCAGGCATAAAGCCTTCATCGGGAATGTGGGGTGGGCGGAAGCGGGCAGAGACATAAATGGTGAGGGAGGGGGGCTGGCGCTGGCAGGAAGGTAGCTTGGAAGGCAACAGCTAGATGAAGGTGGGTGATGATAGTGATAGTTCAGAGTGGAAGGTAGATTTGATACTTGGGAAGGTAGATGGACAGGTAGGACAGTTCAAGAGGGCGGTGCTGAGTTGGAGGGTTAGATCTGGGATAAGGTGGAGGGAGGGGAGATAAGGAAACTGGTGAAATTGAACTTGTTACCGTGTGTTTGGAGGGTCCCAAGGCAGAAGATAATGCGTTTTTCCTCCAGAGTCAGGTGGCTAGAATTTGGCAGTGGAGGAAGCCAAAAGCTTGCAGGGCTTTGGCGGAGTGGGAGGGGGAGTTGAAGTATTCGGCCACAGCGAAGTGGGGTTGTTGGGTTTATGTGTCGAAGAGTGTTCCCTGAACCGTTCCGTAAGTTGATGTCCCGTCTCGCCAATATATAGGAGACAGGGCAATGGACTGACAAGAAGAGGTGTTTGGATGCACAGGATGTTCTCTGCCTGATGTGGTAGGATCCTTTGGGGCCTTGGGTGGAGGTGAGGAGGAAAGTGTTGACACAGTTTTCATATCTCTTGCAGTGTCCGGAAGGTGGCTTGGTGGGGGCGTGTGGACCTAACGAGGGAGTTGTGAGGGAATGGTCTCAGCAGTTTGATGATAGGGGTGGGGAGCGAAGTATATCTCTGGTGTTGGGATCTGACTGTTGATGGCAGAAAATGCGTTGTATCCTGAGGTTGGTGGGATGGAAGGCGAGAACCAGAGAGGTTCTAACTTGTTGTCGTTGGAAGGGTGAATTGCAAGGGCAGAGGCGTGGGAAGCTGAGGAGATGCATGAGAGCACCCTTCTGCAGCCAAACCACCTCTTCAATGCTACCTGTCCCTCTATCTATCTTTGCACTGTTTGAAAGCCTAGCCAGAATGCCCTCAGTTCCTTCATATAGATAATGAATGCACAAAATGAAAGTTGTGGTCCCAACACTGAGTTTTGTGGAACACCACTTGTCACTGGTTGCCATCCTGAGAAGAACACTTTTATCCCCACTCTATGCTTTCTCTCAGGCAGCCAAACTTCTATCCATGCCAGCACCTTGCCTCTCATACCATGAGCCCATATCTTTCTCAATAACCTCATGCATGGCAATTTGTCGAAGGATTCTTGAATGCAGATGGATAACATCTATTGGTTCTCCTTGATCTAATCTGCTCATTACTCCCTCACTGTTTTCTAGCCGGTTTGGCAGGACTGATCTCCCCTTGATGAAACCATGCTGACCCTGTCCTATTTTACCAAACACCTCCAAGGATCAGAAATCCCATCCTTCACGATGGATTTCAGGATGTTTCCCACAACCAAGGTTAGGCTAATCAGTGTGCAGTTTTCTATCTTCCACCTAACTTCCTTATTAAACGGGATGTCATGTTAGCAATTATACAGCCACTTTGCCGTTTCCTGATTTTAGTCATTCCTGAAAGATTACCACTTAAGCATGCACTAACTCTTCAGTTATCTCCCTTACAAGGCTGGGGTGTAGTCCATCTGGTCCAGGTGAGCTATCCACATTCAGGCCTTTCGGTTTTCTAACGTGCTCTTCTCAACCAAGTCTCTGTAAAGCCACAACATCATAGTCATGCATGGATTCAGGCTCCTTACCCATAACAATTCTTGCATTGAAATAAATACACTTCAGCCAAACTCCATCAGATCCTTGGTTTGAGTTTCCCTGATGTAAATTCTCCTCTGGTAACAGGAGATTACAAAAGACTGTCAGTAAAGCTGAAAATATTGTAAACAGACAATTTCAGTTTCCTCCCTTGTCCCTTCAATCTGTACATTGCATCACACACTGTCCAATTTCAATAAACTGCTGGATAATTATTTTGCTTCAACAACCGTTTCCAGCCTCTCACTGCACATTCTTCAACTCGCTCTGGACCCATTGGATTGATAGTTTCCTGATCCCTCTCTCACCCAAATCTCTGTAATTAATGTATCATAGTTCTATATCTGCAAATGTGTTGCTGGTCAAAGCACAGCAGGCCAGGCAGCATCTCAGGAATAGAGAATTCGACGTTTCGAGCATAAGCCCTTCATCAGGAATCAGGCTTATGCTCGAAACGTCGAATTCTCTATTCCTGAGATGCTGCCTGGCCTGCTGTGCTTTGACCAGCAACACATGTGCAGCTGTGATCTCCAGCATCTGCAGACCTCATTTTTTACTCATAGTTCTATATACTCATCTGTCTTGCCGGTCACACTGCTCACATTAAAATCAGCATACTTCAGTCTGCCAGTCCCATTGTGTTCACTACCCTCTGCCAGTTTGTTGCTGGTCTTAGTTGTACTGGGATTAGTCTCCAACTGCTCTTCAGTCACTGTGCTTGTGGACGTACTCCTCTGGCTCCACCCACCCTCCCCCACTGCCACACCATTTTATACCCTCCTGAGTGACAATAGCAAACCTGCCTGCCAGGAGATTGCTGCCAGTTCAGCTCCATCCCGTTCCTTCTTGTGTACTTCATACTGACCCAGTAATCCCAATGACCCACATATCTGAGATTGATGCCAGTTCAGCTGCATCCGTTCTGCTTGTGTCTATCCTACCGATCCGGGAATCCCAATGATCCACATATTGCAAGTGCTGCCTACCCTACCAGCTCTTTGGCCATGTTTTTTTAACTTTACTACCTTCCTATTCCTAACCTCACTGGCACGTGGCATAATCTAGTCTCCCCAACATTCAAATATGCTTTCAGCATAACTCCAGCAAGACCTTTACTTTAAAATGGATCGACTTGACAATAAAAACTTAAGTGTGATCTCATTAACCAGAAAAGTGGAGTCCAACGAATCAGTCGTAATGACCATAGAATCTGATATCTGTCACCTCCACCAAACCTGTGTGACAGGATACACTTATGGAGCATCTATTTGTACATGGACGAGGATAAACAGAAATTAGTCCAAAAGACTTGAAAATGTCATAACAGATGGGTGCCAGTCAGCCTGTTTACTCTGCCTTGCTGTTCAATTGGATTTTAGTTATTCTGTTCGTTTTAATGGCTGGGTCTTTACCCCGCATCCCTAGCGGGTCAGAAAGTGCCCAGTGTCTTTGTGTGCTCCCTGCGTAGGGAGCATCCAGTGCCAGGCGATGGGGTGTGGGGAATCCCGGGGTGGCTCGATGAAAGGCTGCATGCAGTGACGGATGGACTCAGGGGTTGAGAAAGGTGGAGGAGGTAATCAGGGACATGCACTCGCATAAGTAGCTGGGCAAGATTCCCAAGCACTCGGTCAGCCTGAGGACCAGAGCCACTTTTACAATAAACCCGTCATATTTGCAGCAATTCTCCATCAAACACAAGCAAATATAGTGTAGATTAAAGAAACTTGAAAGAAACACTGTGGAGAGAGAAAAATGGTAATTCTCCCAATGCAGAGATTGCAAAATCTCCGGAAAGACATGGTCCAGAGATTGGAATTGAATCCGAGTCCCTGGCACTGTGAGACAGCAATGTTGTGCCACCACGCAATCCAGTAATGGACAATAGGGTTAGGACAGTTACATTAGTATATTTTCGACAGTCAGTTAACAGGAATGCTCTCACGCAGCCTGTCTGAGATTGGTAATCCTTTATACAGCAGCACAGGACAATTCAAGAAGCAATAAAATGATGAACACGAAACATGTAAGCTTTAGAAAAGGAGATTGCAGGAGATTTGTTAAGATATATAAATGGGGAGAGTGAACATTGGACAACCAGAAATTGAGGCTGGCTGCAGAGAAATGGAGAACAAAGAATTGGAGAATGACCTGAATAGGTACTTTCCGTCAATCCTCACAATGGTAGATACTAGGAACATTCCAGAACTTCAAGCGAGTCAATGGTGAGGAATGGATGTAGTGATCAACGCTGAGGAGAAGGTACTGGGGAAGCTGCAATGTTTGAAAATGGATAAATCACACAGACTGGAAGGATAAAAAACAATGTTCTGAAGGAATTAGCGGAGGAGATTGTGAAACCATTCGTCGTGACTGTTCAGGAGTATCTATCATCAGACAGAGTCCCAAAGAATTGGAAAATGGACAATTTAAAATCTCTGTGTAAGAAGGAAGAAAGGCAAAATACAGGAAATCATAGGGCAGTATAGCCTGGCATCGGCCGTTATTAGGGATTTAGAGTGCATTGCTAGCAATGACATTGCAGAGTACTTGGAGGTGCATGGTAAAACAGAGCTAAGTCAGCATGGCTTCATCAAGGAATGGTCCCGCTCACAAGTCTGTCAGAATTCTATCAGAAGATGATGAGCAGGTTTGACAAAGGGAGGATGTGATCTCATTTGCTGATAGGCAGTGTGTTAACTTTGAATCTGTGTTAAATTGAATCATGTTAATTTATTGATTACAACGTGCATAAGCAGATGTACATAAACAAATAAAAATGCAGAGGAACAATTCAATAGTAGATAAATAAAATAAGGATCGAGGGTCGGGTGATGTGTTGTTTCTACATGATGTGGGAGTGGTGGACACCACTACTGTGGTTCCCAGTGACCATTTCTGGAGTAAATGTTGCATGCAAGAACAACTCTGGTTCTGAGTCGATGTGCTGGTGTTTGAGCTTCAAACATTGCGAGGCATCAGAGAGGGGGAGAGTTCCCTGGATGCTGTGACTCAAGATATAGTTACACTCCTTAGATCAACTGACGCAAATTCAGCCAGTGGTTAGAAAGCAGAGAGATTATCTATGAGTGTGGCAGATAAAGGGATCCAGGACGTAGAATTGCTGGAACCTCAGCCCCTGTCCGTGTCTAACAGGTTCAAGAGCTTTGTTCCTGGTGTGGATGGGATGGGGACTGCAGGGAGAATGAGCTGATTGGCCACAGCACCGAGTTGAGGAAAGCTTTCAAGTGGGGCAACAGAAGAGAAATGTTAATTTAATTGGAGATCGTATAGTTAGCGGCATATACACTGTTCTCTGTGACCCGGATTGAGAGTCCTGAAAGGGGCATTACCTACTGGTGTTTGGGTAAGGGATATCTCATCTGGGCTGCAGGGGAACTTGGAGTGGGAGGGTAAAGATCCATTGGTCATGTTCTGTGTCGGTACCAATGACAGAGATAAAACTAGGACAGAGTTTCTGCTAAGAGATACGATGAGCTCAGAGCTAAATTAGAAAACAGAATCAAAAAGGAAATAATCTCTGGATAACGGCCTGAGCCATGAGCTAATTAGCACAGGGTCAGCAGGAAAATGTGTGGTTAAAAGTTTAGTGTGGGAGAAATGGGTTTGTATCATGGGACATTAACACCAGACACTGGGGAAGGAGCTCACTGTTCTGATTGGACGGTCTTCATCTGAACCGTGTTGGGACCAGAGTCCAAGCAAATCGTATAACTAGGACTGTAGACTGGACTTTAAGCTAAAGAGGGGTAGGGTGGTCTCAGTAATAGGGAAAATTATAAAATCCGAATGAAAGGAGCGGGTAAGACTGCAGATCTCAAGAAGAAGGCGTTTGTTATGCTTTCCTTTGTTGGTCACACTATTGAGTACAGGAGTTGGGAGGTCATGTTGCGGACGTACAGGACACTGGTTCGACCACTGTTGGAATATTGCATGTAATTCTGATCTCCTTCGTATCAGAAATATGTTGTGAAACTGGAAACGGTCAGAAAAAAAATACAAGGATGTTGCCATGTTTGGAGGATTTGAGATATAGGGAGAGGTTGAGCAGGCTGAGGCTGCTTTCCCTGGAGCGTCGGAGGCTGAGGGTGACCTTTTAGAGATTTACAAAATTATGAGGGGCATAGATATGATAAATAGACAAAGTCTTTTCCCTGGGGTCAGGGAGTCCAGAACGAGAGGGCATAGGTTTAGGGTCAGAGGGGAAAGATAGAAAAGAGACCTAAGGGTAAACGTTTTCACGCAGAGGGTGGTACGTGTATGGCATGAGCTGTTAAAGGATGTGGTGGAGGCTGGTACAATTGCAACGTTTAAGAGGCATTTAGATGGGTATATGAAGAGGAAGAGTTCGGAGGAATATGGACCGGATACTGGCAGGTGGGACTGGATTGGCGATATCTGATCAGCATGGACAGGTTGGACCGAACGGTCTGTTTCCATTCTGTACACCTCGATGACTCTAAAACTCTAAGTTATTCAAATCTTCAGCACAGACGCAGAGTATGGAAAGTGTTAGCAATCAAACTTCAAACACTCAGGGCAAACAAATGACGATGAGAAGAGGGATGGTTACTACAGGGCTGAACTGTTACATCGGAATGCATGCAGTATAAGGAATAATGTAAATAAACTTGTGGCACATCCACAAATTGGCAGTCGCCATCACGGAGACGTTGCTGCAAGAGGATCAGGATTGGGAACTGAATATTCAAGGATATGCATCCTATCAAAAAGATAGGAAGTTGGGCAGAGGGGATGGGGTTGTCTTATTAGTAAGAAATGCAATTAAATCAATAATAAGAAATGATGTAAGGTAAAATGGTGTAGAATCTGTGTCGTTAGAATTGCGGAATCAAAAAAGGTTAAAAACAAACAGTTGGAGTTCTGTTCAGGCCTCCAAACAGTACTTCGGAGCTGGGGTGCAAGATACACCAGGAGCTAGAGAGATGTGTAGGAAATACCAAGTTACAGTGATCATGTGGGATTTCATTACGGGAGGTGGGCTGTGAATTCAGATTGATGGTGGTTTCCAAGAAAAATAATTTGTGGAATGTCTATGAGATGGCTTTTTGGAGCAGCTTGTGCAGGCAGACTGGGTGAGGGAGCTTAAGGTGAAGAAAATCATAGGAGGCAGTATCGTAATATGATTGAATTTATTCTGCAATTTCAGATGGAGAAGTTATATTCAGAAGTAACGGGATTAAAGCTGAATAAAGGCAACTACAGAGACATTAGAGAGGAGCTTGGTAGAATTGACTGGGAGAAGGGCCCAGCAGGAGAGACAGTGGAGTAGCAATGGCAGGAGACTTTTTGAGTAATTCGGGATGCAGCAGACATTTACCCGGAGTAAAATGAGGCAGAGTACATGGAGAATGAGGTAACCATGATTGATGAGGGAAGTCAGGTATAGCAGAAAATAAAAAGAGAAAGGATATAATATGGCAAAGTGCAGTTGGAAACCAGAGTGTTGGGAAACTTACACAGACAAAACAGAGGGCAAACAAAATAAAATAAGGAGGGAGATTATTGAATATGGGAGTTAGCTAGCCAGTAATATAAAGGAAGCCAGGAAGAGTTTCCTTCAATAAATGAAGTACAAAACAGAGGCAAAAGTGGGCATTGGATTGCTGCAAAATGACACTGGAGAGATAATCGTGGAGAACAAAAACAATTGATGAGGAACTGAGTAATTACTTTGGATCAGTTTCATGGTGGAAGACGCGAATAATATCTCAAACATTCAGGAGAGTGAGGGGCTAGAGCTGAGTCTGGTGGCCACCTCCATGGAGAACATGGTAGGAAAAAGCTGAATGGCCTAAAGTTGTTCAAATTACCTTCACCAGAGGGATTAAACCCTTGTGTTATAAGGGAGATAGCTGAAGAGTTAGTGGAGGCGATGGTGGTGACTTTTCAGGAATCTCTCGAGAAAGGAACGATCCCAGAGCATTGGAAACCCACTATTGTGACATCCGTTTTTAGCCAGGGAGTAAGGAAAAACTACTTTTAAACCCGCAATGAATAGCTTAACCTCTGTCGTGGGTAAGATCCTGGAATCCATTGTGAAGGATGAGATTTCTGAATACTTGGAAGTTTTTGCCAAAATAGGGCAAAGTCAGCATGGTTCCATTAAGGGAAGGTCATGCCTGACAAATTTGTTGGAAATCTTTGAAGAAGAAATGAACAGGCTCAATCAAGTACAACCAATGGATGTTATCCAACTGGACACCAAGAAGGCCTTTGACAAGGTGTCGCGCAAGAGATGACTGAGTATGATAAGGGTCCGTGGTGTTATAAGCAAGGTAGAGGCATGAATAGGAACTTGCCAGTCTGACAGAAAGCAGCGAGTGGTGATAAAATAGTCCTTCCCAGAATGGCAGTCGGTAACAAGAGATGTTCCACAGGGCTCAGTGTTGGAATCGTAACTTTTTACTTGTTATGTTAACAACATAGATGATCGAACTGAGGGCACTCTGGCTAAGTTTGCAGACGATACAAAGATAGGCAGATGGACTTGTCGTATAGAGAGGGTGAAGAAGGAATTGGCCAGGTAAAAGTGTTGGCAGATGGATTCCAACGTCACAAAGTGTGAGGTCATGCACTTTGTCACGAAGAATGGAGGCATGGTCTATTTTCTAAATGGGGAGAACATGCAGAAATCTGAAGTGCAAAGGGACTTGGGAGTTCTAATGCAGGGTTCTCTTAAGGTAAGCTTGTAGGTTGAGGCAGTAGTTAAGAGGGCAATTGCATTTATTATTGATGGCATTTATTATAGGAGGAAATGAATATAAGGACAGGCTGTATACAGTTTTGGTCAGCCTACATTTGGAGTGTTGAGTGCACTGTTGAGCCCCATACCTCAGGAAAGGTATACTGCCCCTGGAGCGTGTTCAGAAGATTTTCACGGGAATAGTCATAGGAGTGAAAAGTTTCTTGTATGGCGAATGTTTGAGTCTTTGGGTCTATACTTGATAAAGTTTAAAAGGAAGAGAGGACATGTAATCGAAACATACAAAATACTGAATGACCTGAACAGAGTGGATGTGCATAAGATGTTTCCATTGGTAGGAGAGACGAGGACCCAAGTACACAGCCTAAACTTAAAGGGAACATATTTTAGAACGTTGCTAAGGAGAAACTTCTTTAACCAGGGAATGGTGAATCTTCGAAATTTATTTGTAGAGAAGACTATGCGGCCAGGTTATTGAGTATATTTGAGACGGGGATAGCTTTTCAGATTATCCAGGGGATCAAGGGTTACGGGGACAAGGTCGGAGAATGGGTTTGAGAAACTTATCAGCGATGGCCAAATGGCAGAGCAGACTCGATGGACCAACTGGCCTAGTTTCGGCACCTATGTCTTATAGTATAATGGTTTAAACTTGAAGGAGTCTTTTTGCATCTCTGAGAACATGGATTCGTGTTCTTCCTGAAGGTCAGAAGCTGGTGGAAATAGACAATAGGCAATAGACAATAGACAATAGACAATAGGTGCAGTAGTAGGCCATTCTGCACTTCGACCCTGCACCACCATTCAATATGATCATGGCTGATCATCCTTAATCAGTATCCTGTTCCTGCCTTATCTCCATAACCCTTGATTCCACAATCTTTGAGAACTCTATCCAACTCTTTCTAAAATTAATCCAGAGACTGGACCTCCACTGCCCTCTGGGGCAGAGCATTCCACACAGCCACTCCTCTCTGTGTGAAGAAGTTTCTCCTCATCTCTGTCCTAAATGGTCTACCCCGTATTTTTAAGCTGTGTTCTCTGATTTGGCACTCACCCATCAGTGGAAACATGTTTCCTGCCGCCAGAGTATCCAATCCTTTAATGATCTTATATGTCTCAATCAGATCCCTCTCAGTCTTCTAAACTCAAGGGTATACAAGCCCAGTCGCTCCAGTCTTTCAGTGTAAAGTAATCCCGCCATTCCAGAATTGACCTCGTGAACCTACGCTGCACTCCTTCAATATCGAGAATGTCTTTCCTCAAATTTGGATACCAGAAGTGCACACAGTACTCCAAGTGTAGTCTCACCAGGGACAGAAATAGTTGACTGTTTTTGAATGAAGGTAGTTTGGTTGCTGTCAGGATGGTAGATAATATGACATTCAGAGCAGGATCAAACACTAACTGCACTATATTAATGTGGGGAGAGTTTATTCAAAACCTGGACCTCTGTGTCTCTGTCAATCGCCGAGGGGAGTGGGGGTTGGGGTGGCTAGGCGTAACGTCCTCAGAGGCACTTAAACTATCCAGATCCATGCAACCTGAATGAATCAACTGTCAAGGAATTTATCACCTTCTCATTGTCTGTTTAGAATATAAGGAGTGATTGTCCATCCCTCTCAAGGTTCAATGCAATCAACTCTTATGATCTCACAGCGTTACAGATCAACATTTACTCACTCCTCATGGTGCCATCATCCCAGCGATTAATCCGTTGGGACTCTTGTTCATTCTCTCTGTGGTAAGGAGATCACTCCATGTAAAGGAGATAAAATCTGTCCACAATACCCCAAACACTGCCTCAACAACGCTCTCACAGTTAATCACAATAACTCCTTTCCCTTACTTAGCTGGCTCCATTTCCTTCATGTGACACAGGATACCATTCATTTACAATGCACAGCCACTGACGTGGAATTTAAAACATCCTTACATCTGTAGGTCAGCATCAATAAAGCTAGCACCAGAGGTGCCTATCGAGATGGAAAACACTCTCGGAGACAGACTCAATCACAAAGAATACGTTTAAAAGAGTGAGTGGCCACCTATCTGACTGTAATTCAGCTGCAGGAATATGGGATACAGGCAGAGGAAGGGGGTTATCTTTCCTTTTCATCTGCCCTCATGGAATGTATGCAGCCCTGGTCAGGCCAGAATGTTATGCTGACCTTGATCTGAGTGGCTGGTTAGCTGTTCCACAGGACAGTAAAGATTAAAACGCAGTGCTGTAGGTTTGCAGTCACACAGAGACCTGACCAGAGAAGAATGACCTATTATTTTGTGGCTGTAGATTATGAGCCAGTGACGTAACCACCATACACTGTCTTCCCATCTTTCTAATTCTGTGTAGAGAACAATGTAAACAGCTCAAGTGCAATTATTTTGCAAAGGACACATGGTAAGAATGGGCTTGAAACAGCTGTATGCGGAGATTAACAAAGGCACAAATGATAGTTTATTCACGAATTGTACTGAGGCTGAGGAGGAGACTGGGATGTCATGTAGGTGGTACTGGACAGAAATGGTGAGTGGGGAGGATATGGAAATGTACACTTGTGCAGGAGAAAAATGAATCAAGGAGAACGGTTTGTTTCATCCTCACATGTTTGTGCGTAATTTTTAAATAATCATTTGCTAGTTATAATATGTAAGCAATGGAATCTTTGATTGGAACTGAAAACATTGACTAGCACCTTTCCAAAATTTACATATCATGACCATCAATTCAGTTCATACCGTTTCACTAGACTTACCAGGAACACCAACTATAGCAAGGATAGGATAGTAACCAGCTTGAATAACCATGAGGACATCTTCAATCCGCGATGCTAATGATATCCAAGGCTGGGAAAGCCAGAAAAGACCCGAGGATAAACTCCTGTCCATTGTTGGAAATTTCCATTTGAATGTTCTCAGATCTTGATCCATTGTTGAAACACTCAAGTGTACTCTTCTCAGATTCTGATCTCTCCTCCCTCTCTCTCCTTGAAGCTGCTGATCCCTGTTACTGGTGTGGATGATGCTCCCGCTCATACTATGGGATTACACATTGAACACATTCCTTTATTGATAAAAGACTGAAACTCTCTGGGGACCCATAAGATCCATGGAGACTCGCATAATCACAATCGCTGAACAAACAGCTCCAGTTTACCGCTCTCAATGTGATACTCTTTTACTAAAATTCAAAATAACTTTGAACACATGCATTCTGGATGTGAGATGCGAGTGTGACTGAAGGAAGGAATGTTGGAGATGGCATATTATTTGTGTGTAATCATTCAGTTTGCCTTGGATATAGAGGTAATTCCAGAGATTTAACTGAACATAAACATACTTCTCTGCTCATAAATGGAGAAATAAATCCGATAATTACTGATCAGTCATTGCAAAATCAGTAAAACATTGAGAGAACATCTTCCGTCCTTGATCTAATGGCAACATGTGCCTAAGACAATGTGGGTTTGTAACAATCAAACAGCGTGCATATGTTAACAGAGAATTGCACATGGCAAGTACAATTCAGATTGTTATTCCAGTATCAGAGAGGGCAAGCGTGAGTGTTGATGTTATCCATGTTAAGGAACTGTGATGAAGTTTCATTTACTGACTTCAATTACATTGTGATTATGACATAGGGGAAAAGACAGAAGATGGAGAGGACAGGGAGACATGGCTGTTCATACTGGGAAGAGGTATATTGCTGTTCCCTAGTTATCAGTATAGGAACGTTACACTTTATAACTCATATTAAGAACAGATTCAAGGATAAATCAATAATGAGAAATGAGCAGAGACAATATTAATGAAATGTATTTATGCAATGCAAAATACAGGGACAAAATGATTTTCTATACAGACCAAAATATGCAAAGTATAAAGAGATAAGATTGTTACAATATGCTCGTGATATTGAGTTATATAAATGTAAATGTGGATGTGAAAACTGGGACAGTGATGTGCAAACTTTATCAATCATTATTTGATCCACAGCGGAGATGCTGATTTCCTTTCTGTCAGTGATCCCCCACTATGAGATTCTCTGGCCCAGTCTCTCACAAAGTATCTGGAGGTGGGGTGGGAGTGTTGGTGGGGTTATCATTTCCTGCTGCTCGTGGCACAGTTTATTTTAAAAATCCACCTTCGCCATATAACTTATCTACGGTCTTTTGGGTTCTGTTTAGCTGTCAGTAACATAGCTCTGTGATATTATTGGAAAAAAAATAATCTGGGATGACAGCCAGTATCGGCAGAGTGGTCACAGGGTATGGGGCCCAGACAAATGGATTGCAGTTCAGAGGAATTTCTAAATAAAACTTCCAACTTCTGTCTGTCCGTATTTATCTACCCTCATGCTGCCTTCTGATCTATCTGACTTCACTCTCATCTAAAACCTCTTCCTCTTCCTCTCAGTCAGTCCCTCCCCTTTCTATCCTCTCTCAGTGTATCTCCATTCATTTTCTGTTCCTCTGTTTATTTCTCTCTCACGCCATCTACCTCCACACGTTCTCTCTATCTCCAGTTGTGCTGTTGAAGAGCTTGTGACCCCACAATGCGTTGACTGACCTCCATCGGTGTTATAATAATTCAGCAGTTCTCTGATCCACAATAAATACTTTAGATGCCTGGTCAGATAAGCTTGTGCGTTGATAGGTACAGTGCACAATCACCCATTATCTCTTCCTGTTCTTCTCTGATGTACAGCTGCCTTGAAATGTCTGTGCAAACAAAATAGACTGAATGAAATTCGAACTGTCCAGAAGACGTTCATGACGGTGTATTTCAATTAGGATTTAATGAAGGATGAGATTCTAGAAAAAAAAACCTGAGCAATGAAAGAAAAACAGGGCAACTCAAGAAATAGCACATGAGTACAACATGTGGCACCAAGTAGGCGTTATGGTATTACCGCTAGATTATCAATCCAGAAAGTCAGCTCTTGTTCTGTGGACGCAGGTTTGAGTCCCGCCACTGCAGATGGTGGAAATTCAACTCAATGATTTTTTTTAAAAGCTGGAATTAAGAATCTACTGATGAGAATGAAATCTTTGCGGATTGTCAGAAAAGAAAAAAAAACATTTGGCTCATCAATATCCTCCAATGAAGTAATCTTGCATCCTCACTCCAGACACAAAGCAATGTGATGACTCTCAGTCGCCCTCTGAAACGGACTAGTGTGTCATTCACCCCAACACACACAAACGAAGTTGCATCAGGACATGATTCAAAAAGGTCACAACACACTGCAGCACACCAGAACTGCAAAAAGAGGAAGAAGAACACCTATACAAGGTATTCACGTAAAACGGATACCCACGCAATTTCATCAACAGATGCCTAAGGGAAAGACAACGGAACGAGGACATGCTGCAACCTAAAGGACTGGCCACACTGCCATACATCAGGAGCATTTCCGAACTGACAGCCAGACTGCTGCGACCACTAGGACTCATAACAGCACACAAGCCAACAGCCACTCTCAGACAACAACGCACAAGGACAAAGGACCCGATAACCAGCATGAGCAAAACCAATGTAGTGTACAAAATCCCATGCAAGGACTGCACAAAACACTAGATAGGACAAACAGGAAGACAGCTAACAAATCCGCATCCATGAACACCAACTAGCCACGAAACGACACGACCGGCTATCCTTAGTAGCCACACGCACAGATGACAAACAATATGAATTCGACTGGGACAACATGACTAGTATAGCGCAAGCCAAACAGAGAACAGCCAGGGAATTCCTAGAGGCATGGCACTCATCCACTGATTCTGTCAACAAATACATCGACCTGGACCCAATATACCGGCCACTGCAGCGGACAGCAACTGACAACCGGAAGCAGCAGATACAAGCCACTATAAATGCCGGAGGAAACAGCACAGAAGCGCTTCACAGGAGGCTTCCAAGCACTGAGGATGTCACCTAGAAAGGGGACGAAACGTTTGCAATAAAAACTCCCAGCTCGGCGAACAGAACCACAACAGAGAGTGAAACAATGAGACAGAACTGCTCAAGTATGTTCTGTACATAAAACTCAAACCAAATTCAAACCAGCCAAAAACCGCCTCATCAGTCTACTCTCCATCATCAATAAAGTGATGGAAGGACTCATCAACAGTGCTATCAACCAGCACCTGCTAAGCAAGAACCTGCTCAGTGACGCCCAGTTTAGGTTCCACCAGGGCCACTCAGGTCCTGACCTCATCACAGTCTTTGTTCAAACATCAAAAAAGGAACTGAATTCCAGCACTTGAAAATCAAGGCTGTTTTCTTTCAAATGTGGCATCAAGGAACCCAAGCAAAAAGGATATATCGAGCAAGTACTTCATTCTTGCAGTTATACCTGACAGATAGAAAAACGATAATTGTTGTTGGAGGTCAGTCATCACACTTCCAGAATATCTCTGCAGTGGTCCCTCAGGATAATGTGGACCTAGGTTTGCTCCATGAGCTGGAATGGTCATTTTCAGCTGTTTCGTCACCATACTAGGTAATATCTTCAGTTGCCCTCCGGATGAAATCGAGGTCTAAACATCTTCTGTTGCTTCATCAATGGCCTTCTCTCCATCATAATGTCAGAAGTGGGGATATTCGACGATGACTGCTCAATATTCAGCACCATTCGCAAATGCTCAGTTATGGAAGCAGTCCATGCCTAAAGGCAACAGGATCTGGACAATATCCACGCTTGGGCTAATAAGTGACAAGTAACACTCGCACCACACAACTGCCAGACAATGACTATCACCAATAAGAAACAGTATAACCACGTGGCATTCAGCAGCGTGTTTTTCACGAAAATCCTCTCCCCACCACCCTATCAATACACTTCGGGTTACCATTGACCAGAAACTCAACTAGACTCGCCACGTAAATATAAGAGAAGATCAAAGGCTAGGAATACTGCACGTTTAACTCACCTCTTGTCTTCCCAAAGCATGCTCACCATCTACAAGACGCAAGTCTGGAGTGAGATGAAATACTCCCCTATTGTCTGAGTGAGTGCAACCACAACGACACTGAAAAAGCTTGACCCATCCAGGACAAAACAGCCTAATTGATTGGCACCACATCCACAAGCATTCACTCCATTCAGCACCAACGCTCAGTAGCAGCAGTATTTACTATCTACCAGACAGCACCTTCCAATCCTACGATCACTTCCTTCTTGAGTGACAATGGCAGCAGGCTTTGGCGAACACCACCACCTTCAAACTCCCCTCCAAACCAGTCAACATCCTGTGTTGGAAATACATCACCATTCTTTCACTGTTTCTGGGTCAAAACCTTAGAATTCCCTCCCTCGTAGGATTGTAGATCAACGCACAGCAGGTGGACTGCAGCGGTACAAGAAGGCAACTCAGCATCACCTTCTCAAGAGGGCAACTAGGGATGGAAAAGAAATGGTGGGCCCATCCAGCGATTCCCATAACCAAAAAATAAGTTTAAGATGTTCCAAGTTGAACACCTCGATGTGACAGGTTATCTGATTTGAACATGAACAGGAAAGCAGTGTTTCTGATACTGAACATTTTCGACCTTTCTGTTATTAGAAAGGTGTTCAGTGTTCCATTGCATATTGTTGCTGAGTGCTGTGATAAATTGCATCTGTTTTATTAAATGCAATATTAGTATAACTGGATCGATCCTTCAAAAATACCAGACTGAAAATGACAATCATCGTCGAGACAATGTACTCCCGCCAGATGAGACTCACAGATAGCAGCTTATAGTCAACATATTACTGCGCTACTGCTTAACACTGAATACTCTCACCGTCCATATTACAGGGGTTACCATTGACCAGAAGGTGAAGTCAAATCAAAATACAGATACAACCGTTACAAGAGCAGGTCTAAGATTTACAATTCTGCACTGAATAATAGACTGCATGACAATACAGGCATGCTATATAGCAATAGATTTAGGCCATTCAGCCTATCTCTTCACTCTGAAACTATCTCATTTTCGCATAGTCTCTAAGACTTGTGAAAATATCTTCTATATGCTAACTGTATCAATCTTTGCAGTAATCGCTCAGTTTCAATCAGTTGCGCACACATTCTTCTAAATTCCATTGAGTGCAGACATAGAGCCCTCAACTGCCGCTCATATGACAAGCCATCATTCCCAGGATAGATCATGTCCAACAGCTTCCCAGAACAGCTCACAATAATCTAAATATTTTCTGACCATAGCCCATTATATTCTCATCAGTATGTCTCCGCTCTTGTACTCTCACTCTCTTGAAATGAACGTTAATATTGCATTTGTTTTGCTAACTGCCAAATGATCCTGCATATCAACCATAAGAGAGGACAAGGATTCCAAACTCCTTTTGTGCTTCAGATTTCATGAAGCGTTTTAGAACATAATTTCTGCCTGTATTCCACCTACTGTTCCCATATTGCGTTCCATCAGCCATGTGTTTTTTCCAGTGTCCTAAACTGTCCAAGTCTTTCTGCAGGCTCCCCACTTCCTCAATATCACCTGTCCATCCAACCATCATTGTATCATCTGCAAACCTAGCAAAACTGCCGTCAGGCCTGATGGTTCACGTAAATGGCACTTCCTGACTACCTCACGACTGTCCACCATTGAAAGGGCACAACACTCAAGATGCTTGACTCCATTTAGGTTTAAGCAGTGGCTTGACTGGAATTACACCTACAAAGTATTCACTCCTTGCACCACTGGCACTGACACCCTGCACACCATTTTATTATGAATTTACCTCATTATGGTGACACAGAACTTGATGGCGCACGATCCCAGTCTATTAATGGCAAACTGTTTCAATGCTGACAGTGTGGTGCTCACACCGACCAATGTCATTGTGTGTTGAAGACGACAGAGGGAGGTGTGAGGAGGGAATGTCGATTATGAATGACTGTGTGACTGTCACTGAGGGCTGACACCGGCCACGAAAGCCCCAGATGTACCTGTGTCTGTTGTCACTGCTGCAGGCATGGTCAGTCTTTCGGTGAGTCAAATCAAAGAACGTGATGGGCCTGGACAGTGTTCCTGGCTGAGCACTCAGATCCTGTTTGTACAAACTTACAGAAATATTCAGATAAAAGTTCAGACTCACCCCCCTAAGCCGAAGTCCAAACCTGATTCAAGAAGGCCATCATCATCCTCGTTAGTGAGAAAGCACATGGAACGTGCCCTTACAGACTACCACCCAGTGGCTCCGACCTCAATAATCATGAAGTGTTTTGAGGGGCTGGTTATGGCCTACACCAAGTCCGGTCTCCCAGCCTGACCTGCTGCACTATAATATTTGCTGACTGATGCACCGGGACAGTACACTCTCAATGGCGCATCTGTAGATGGAGCGCATGCTGAATTTCCTGAACCACCTGAGGAAGGAGAGTCATTGTTGATCCTTCCCGGCCGCCGTACCTATGTGAGATGTTCAGAACAGGTTGTCAGTTACCATCAGTCTGAGCCCTGCTCGCATTCCTGGAACATCTAAACAACAAGGATACCTAGACCAGACTCCTGCTCATTGACTAAAGATCCACCATCAAAATCATCATCACTTTCAGATTAATCACAAAACTCCACGACCTTGGTCTCGGTTCGGCTCTCTGCAACCGGATCCTCAGGTTTCTGACCTACAGACCGCAATCATGAAGATCGGTAAAATCAACTCCTCCACAATAACACTCAACACTCAAGCTGCTGAAGGATGTGTTCTCAACATCCGACAATACTCCCTGTACATCCACGGCTGTACCGTCAACACCTTACAGTACTCCCTGCACACCCACAGATGTGCCCTCAGCCCTTTGCTGTACTCCCTGTCCACCCACGGCTGTACCTGCAGCCCCTTACTATACTCCCTGTACACACACAGATGAGTCCACAGCCCCCCATTGTCCTTCATGCACACCCAGGTCTGTACCCTTAGCCCCCTACTGTACTCAAGGTACACCCACAGTTGAGTCCTCAGCCCCCCACAGTCCTCCCCGTATAACCACGGCTGTACCCTGAGCCCGCTACTGTCCTCCTTGTACATTCACGGCTGTGTCCTCAGCCAACTACTGTACTCCCTGTACACCCACGATTGTTTCCGCACCCCCCTACTGTTCTCCCTGTACTCCCACGGTTGTGTCCTTAGCCCCCTACTATACTCCATGTACACCCAAAGGCTGTGTGCTCAGCCCCTACGTATCCCCTGTACAGCCACGGCTGCGAATTCAAATTCCAAACAACGCTAACTACAAGTTCGCTGATGACATCGCTGTAGCAGTACGGATATCAAACAACAACGAATCAGAATGTAGAGAGGAGATAGAGAGCTTGGTGGCATGGTGTATTGATAATGACCTCTCTCTCTAATCCGGAAAACATAAAGGATTGATTATTGACTTGAGGAAGAAAGGAGGGGAACACATCTAATCTATATCAACCATTTGAGGGAGTGCACATCATCAAGTTCCTGATGATAACTGACAACCTGCCCTGAACATCTCACATAGGTACGATGGTCGAGAAGGATCAACAATGCCTCTCCTTCCTCAGGTGGTTCAGGAAATTCAGCATGCGCTGCATCTACAGATTCGCCATTGAGAGTGTACTGTTCCAGTGCATAACAGCCTGGTACGGCAACTGCTCTACTCAGGACAATGAAAGACGACAGAATGTTGTTTGCACAGTTCTAACCAACACGGACTCTAACATCACAACCAATGATTCTATTTACATGGCTCGTGGCCGCAGAAAGGCTGCCAAACTCTACCCCAGATTACTGAGGGAAGGGAGACAGGAAATAACTGGGGCATTAACAGATATCTTTGTAGCATCCTTGAACACAGCTGAGGTCCTGGAAGACTGGACAATTGTTAATCCCCTTGTTTAAGAAAGGTAGTAGGGATAATCCAGTCAATTATAGACCGGTGAGACTGATGTCAGGGATAGGGAACCTGCTCGAGAAGATACTTAGGGATAGGATCTACTCTCATTTGAATTAAAATGGTCTTATCAGTGATAGGCAACATGCGTTTTTGCAGGGAAGGTCATGTCTTACCAACTCAATAGAATTCTTTGAGGGGGTGACAAAGTTGATTGATGAGAGCGAGACTGTAGATGCCATGGACATGGACTTTAGGAAGGCGTTTGGTATATTGCCCCATGGTCGGTATATAGCGAAAGTGAAGTCACATGGTGCACTAGATACCTGGATAAATAACTGGCTGGGCAACAGGAGGCAGAGAATAGTAGGGGGAGTGAGTTTCTCAAAATGGAGAACTGTGACCAGTGGTTTCATTCAAGATGTTTCTGGAAAGATTCGTGAATGGGCAGAGAACAAAGGGACACAGATCCTTAGAAAACAGGCGATAGGTTTAGATAGAGGATTTGGATCGGCACAGGCTTGGACCACCGAATGGCCCGTTTCTGTGCTGGAATGTTCTTTGTTCTAACGTTATCAAAGACCCATCAGACCCCAGTAATGGTCTCCTCCAACCTCTTCTATCAGGCTAAAAAGTACAGAAGCTTGAAAACACAGAGCAGCTGGTTCAGGAACAGCTTCTTCCTGCCTGTTATTAGACTGATGAATGTACTCTCTCGTCTCAGATTATGCTGAACTTTTTCATGCTGATCTCGCCTCGCACACACCCTGTGCAGCGTAACTTGCATGCCTCTCAGACATGTTTTACAGTCGTTGTTCTTTCCATCCTTGCTTACTATGATTTGCCTCTATATCTTGGCACAGGTGAAAATAAATCCTCACCTCCCTCCCCCAGCTCCTCCCAGTGCTCACTCCGAGCTCTCGCTGGACCTCAACTCCAGCACCACCTATTCTCCATCACCAGCTCACTGTGACCCCATCCCCAGCTCTCTGTGTGCTTTGTATCTCACTATTTCTCTCACACTGTCTGTTTCCCTGTGTTTTTCTTTTCTCTGTCTTCTGTTCCTTTCCCTGAACTTACTATCTCCCTTTCTCCCTGTCCATGTGACTGTGTTTCTTGTTTTGTTTCCTTTCTCTGTTTTACTGACTGTCCATCTATTTGCCTCGCTATGTTTTCTCTCTCTCCTTATACGTGTCTGTCTCTTTCTCCCTCGTTGTGATGGTGATGGCTTCTGTATTTTTTGAAGAATGTGATGGCACTTTGGTTGGATGTTGGCAATAAAATAAAGTCAATTGGTTAAACTTCAATTGTTGTCAAAACAGCAATCACAACTTGGATATCCATTTAACAGCCAATTGTTACATCTAAATATTTTGGAACTGCCTTCTCCCACTGCTCTGCATACTGGCAACTGAAAACATTCTATTCAAGTGCATAATAGTGTGACGGTAACTGGTCTTCCCAGGACCATAAGAAACTATAGACGGTTGTGTGCACAGCCCAGACTATCATGGAAGACAACTTTCCGTCCGTTTATACTTCTCATTGTCAGCAAAAAGCTGGCAACATCAAATGTCTCTCCCAAACCGGTAATGATCTCCTACAACCTCCTCCAAAAGGGAGGGGATGCAGAGGCTTGAAAACATGCACCAGCATGCTCAGGAACACCTTCTCCCCAACCGTAATTAAATGGCGAATTGACATCTCTAACTTTTCAAATAATCAATGTGCTTTAAACATGATCTTGGACATATACAGGTTTCCCTCGGTATCTGAAAGTAGAGTGTTCCTACAAAGCCTTTCATAAGCTGATATGGCGTAAAGAGATGTAGCACTAATTTATCTGGGAAAAATTACCTTTCTTGGTAAAAGTGAAAATCTTCTTCGGATTTCTTTTGGTTCGTGAAAACAGGACTTAATGGAGGTTTTTCGGATAGGGAAGTGGCAAAAAGTGAATTTTTGAAAAGCGGGGGATACATGTACTGGCATGGGCATGATGTTCAGGAAGATGGGAAAAGGTAAAAATAAATGAGGTGAATCTCACATTTTATTTCCATCCCAGTTGATCATCATTCCCTTTGTTTGCTCTTTTCCTTCTATCTCTTTATCTATCGATTTAACTCACTCCTCCTCCCCTTCAAAGCAGACTTCCCTATCACCAGCATTATTCACAATATTTTCCAACTGTTTTCAGTTCAGCACTTTCTGTTCTTTTATTTGCATTTTTTAATGCATCTTTCTTTGTTTGGTTAACCTTCAAAGTTGTTATTCCATGGGAAGTCGGCATCTCTGCCAAGGGCAGCATTTGTTAATAATCATTAATTGCTTTGACTGTGAGGCCATTGTCCTAATCATGAAGTAACGTCCGAGACAAGAACAATTTTGTGATTGAAATACTTGTAACTGGAAAAGTGGCCAGAAGAGAGCTTGAAACATAAAGTCTGAATTTTACGAACGCGCAGAGCGATGGAGATTGGGGATATTATGAGCTGGTAGGGACAGGTTTGGTGACAGAGAGAACACGAGACATAAATCAGTTCAGGGCAAAAAGGGATACCGAGGTTGACCACAGTTTTGTTCTCAGATATTTGTAAAGGGAGTGGTCTGCAATTCAGATGAATGGAAACTGAAACTGAAATTGAAGATAAAAGTTTATTTCATTGACAAATATAGATAACCGAAATTGCAATGAAGTTCAAAATTGTTTATGGGATTAATGAATGGACAGAAGTAGAGAACACCAGCAATGGCCAGGATAGGTTATGATTTGGAGATGCCGGTGTTGGACTGGGGTGTACAAAGTTAAAAATCGCACGACACCAGGTTATAGTTCAACAGGTTTATTGGAGGCACACTAGCTTTGGAGCGTCGCTCCTCCACCATAGGTTAGTAACATACCATCCACACCGCCCAAAATAATAATCAGAACCACGAATATCCCATATGGTAGAAATTCCCAGTAGAGGGAAATGTTGAAGAGACCCAAGGAAAACCTCCTCTCCATTGGTGTAATTATCGAGTCCATTATTCTCAGATTCTGATGCGTCCTCTCCACATCTGTGCAGCTGCTGATCTCTGTTATTGTTGGAAATGATGCATCTGCTCCTACACTAGGATAGCGCACTGAGTGAAGCCCCTCACCAATAGGAGAGGGAAACCCTCTATTGACACAGTTACAATGCATGGAGACTGACGTCAATGACAGTCACTGAGCAAACAGTCCCAGCTTTCAATACATCACATTCAGTTCACAATATAACTGGACTGGACTGGATGCTGACATCGCTGGCTATTGGTCACATCTCCCATCATCAATCCCTCCAGTGAAGTCAGTTGTGAGGGAGAATGATGGATGTTTTCTTGTCGCAGGCTAAATGACTCTGCTCTGTTGTACGTTTGCAATGCTGTAACCAACTCACCCCGAATCTCCGCCCCTCTACAAAAAAGAAACGATCAGGATGTTGTCACTGTGCTTATTTCTCCTTCACGGGAACAAACGCCAGCCAACAGAATGTCACTGGGCACATTTGCCCTGAACATGGATAGGAATAGTGGACTTCTCTGAATGTTCCTCTCACTGCTCTAATACAGAAACGTTGGACCTTTCATACATAATGTGCTTCTGTAATTAATTTATACGAATTGACAAACATCTTAATACAGTTTTATTTGCTGGTAAACATTATTTTTTACGCTTTTTCCCATCAGTCCAAATCCAAAAGTGAACTTATTCATTAAGACTTATGAATTAATGAGTCAGGTTTAGCTAGGAGATAGGCGTAATTGGGGCCGTGTTCATGGAGACTTCATGGGTAGTACAATGATATTCCTCAGTCATCATCACTCTTAACGTCAGATAGAATTAAATATAGTTCACAACAAGGAAAGGGCCAACGTTTGGGAGATGCAATGCTGAATGACAATGTGAACTGAACAGGATAATTTTAAATGTGATAAAGTGAACTATATTGTATATATACACAGCATTTAATCATTGGGAATACAGATTGTGTAGAATCACCGCACCTGAAACATTAACTTTGGTTTCTCTTCACAGATACTGCCAGACCTGCTGAGCTTTCCTTCCAACGTCTGTTTTTGTTTGAGATTGATCATATTGTTCATATCTGGCAGAATGCTTACAATTAAAAGCAGTTGCAAATAACAAAATGTGCAGGGCTACGGGGACAATGCAGGAGAATAATATCAGAAATATCGCTCATTCCAAACCGAAAGAGACAATGGGCTGAGTTGTCATGACCTTTGCTGTAATAATTCTATGTTATGCTCTGAAACTTTTGGAGACTGGGAAGACAAGCTTGTTCAATGAAGGTCACAGAGTGTTCCATCATCACAAATCTATCCCTATTAATTCATGAAGTTCAGCTGCCTCTAAAATGTACTTTCAAACAAAATAGATTTCCTGAGATTTACAGGATGTTCAGAATTTTTTTTAACTTTCTATCATAAAGAAGAAACAGATTTCGGCTGTAATTCAGGTGTCACAGACACACCAACTGTAATAGAAACAAGAAAGTGCCACATTGTCCAAATATTACCAAGGTCAACATGTTGACCTGTCAAGAAATATGAAATATGGAGATAATGGAAACATGAAATACAAACAGAAAATGCTGGAGAAACGAAAAAGATGACGAAGTATCTGCAGAGACAACAGAATTAGCATATGTAATATGATGTGACACTGTTCTGAAAAGTCATATTAGAATCAAAGGTTCTTTTTGCATCTCCGCTCTGCTTTTGCTAGATCTAATGAACTTAACTCAAGCTCTTTTGATTTCTTTCTTCTTTCTAAACTGTGACAAAGTGTCTGATCTGAATGATAACAGCAAAGTTATCTCAGATGAATCTCGAGTAATTTGTTATGGACGTTAAATGATAAATTACAAAGTTCCTATGTTTGACAGGGCTCTAAATATCGGTGACATATTGCATTGTGAGAACTTGCGATGAAAGTGTTGAAACAAAACAGAAGTTACTGTAAATGCTCAGCAGGTCTGGCAGCGTCTGTGCCGAAAAATCAGAGTTAACGTTTCAGGTCCAGTGCCCCTTCCTCATAACTGATTTTAACACGGAAAATGTTGATTTATATTCAGAAGAGAATGGATAGCTCTTAATGGAGACTGTTAGTAGGTAACAATAGGGTCTGAGTAATAGAAGGCTATGTGAGAACTCGGCCTGGTGTATGGATAGGGGGCTAGGACACTGGGGAGTTCAAGCCCGAAAATTATTGAACTTGATTTTGAGTCTAAAGGGCTGCAGGGTCCGCACATGGAAAATGAGGTGTTCTTCCAGTTTGCGCTGAACTTTCCTGGAACACTGCAGCAAGCCTGACACAGAAATATTGGTTAGCGAACAGGACGGGCAGTTAAACTGGCAGGCAAATTAAAGCTCAGGGTCTTTTGCAGCTGTACAAAACGGATGTCCTGTGAAGCTGTCATCCAGTCTACACTTCATTTCCCCAATGTAGAGGAGGCCACATTGTGAGCAGCGCATGTAGTTGACTGGATTGTGGGAAATGTTGGTCAGGGGCTGCTTCACATGGAATGTATGGCTGGGCCCTTGGATACTGATGAGGATGGAGGTAAATGGGAAAGTGTTACACCTCCGGCAGGGGAAAGTGAAGTGAACCTGTGTTGGAGTGAATAAAGAGTGAACCAGTGTGTCCTGGAGGGAATGATCCCTCTAGAAGGTGGACAGGGGAGGAGAGGTGAATATGTGCAGGTGGGAGCATCTCGCTGGAGGTGAGGAAATGTGGGCTGATGATCCTCTGCACGTGAATGCGGCTAGGATAGTAAGTTATGACAAGGGAAACTCTGTTGCGAGAGGGAAGGGGAGGGGGAGGCTAGAAGCGCAGGAGATGGGTCAGACTCGATTGAGGACCCTGTTGACAACATTAATGTGGAATCCCTTGATGGAGGAACAAGGTGGACATTTCAAAAGCTTCCTTGTTGAATTTAGTATCATCAGAAGCAATGCGGTGGAGACGGAGGAATTGGGGGAATGGATTTGAGTCTATGCAGGAAACCTGGTGTGAGGACATATTCTCCAGGAAGCTGTGGGAGTCGGTGGGTTAATACCGGATATCAGTGGCCTGGCTATCCCCAGGAATGGAAGCAGAGATGTTGAGAAAAGGAAGGGAGTAGTCAGAGAGAGACCAGGTGAAAGTGATGAAGGGCTTCAAATTCCAATTCCGGACAAGAGAGAAAAGCAGCAGCGATGATAACATCTATGTATGGGACAAAGAGTTGTGGGTGGGTGCTGGAATACAACTGGAACAGTGAATAGTCGATGTACCCCAAGAAAAGACTGGGGCCCACGTGTGTGTCCATGCAGTTCCTCTGTGCGGCAGGTGCAGGCTGAAGCAATGGGTATGTCCAGGCAGTTCTCTTTGTGAATTTTTGTAAGGAGATGGAAGCGAGCTCTGCTATCAGAGGACCATCAGCTCGGGGGCAGTTAGAGGGGAGTGGGCATTGGGCAGGAATTTCCAGATGAATGTGGTCAATTATCATAGTTGATACAATGGCCTGATGTGCCATGGTAGGGTCATGGTGCAGGGGGAGAATAGAGGAGGTATCTGAGAGTGGGCGTTCAACCTCTGCAATGTCGAAATCAATTCACCAGACTACAGCAGCATCATTCTTATCGGGACAGGCTGAATAACACAGTCAGGGTTGGCTCTAAACACATGGAGTGGAGGCTGTTCGGACAGCGACAGGTTGGATTTGGTGAAGGGAGTGCAGAGAAATGAAGACAACCAATGTCATGTTGATATTTCGCAATGAACCGATTTAGTTCAGGTAAAGGCAAGAGGGAGGCGTCCAAGTGGAGGGAGAGTGTTGCATCTGGGTAACGAGGTATATGGGGCAGGGAGAGGAATCTTGCCGACAGAAATGGGCACTGAGGCGAAGAGAGTGGAAGATCTCAACTAAAAGTCATGCCTAAAATTCATTAAAGTGGGGGCACAGAGAGGTAAAGTTCAGACATTTGATTAGTACAGAACATTCCGCATCAGAGAGTGAAAGTTCAGCAGGGATGGTGAATAAACGGCAGGAGATGGAATTGGAGGAGGGGATGGAGTCAGAGGCAGGGTATAGGAGGGCAGGAAGGTTCCAGAGGGTCAAGGGCATCTCCACGTTGTTGCAAATTGTGTGCCCAGTCCATCTGGTCAGCACAGCGAATGAGCCAGTGAATAAATTAGAATTGTGGAGTGGTGCAGCCTTGAGTTAATGTGATGCGATACTGCTGGACAGAGAAACTGTTGAACTCAGTGGCACTGAAATCACTCGCTCAGTCCTCAGAAAGTAACTGATTGAAAATAATTGGAAAGGTAATCTTATTGTAACGTCCTGATTTCACTGAAGTGACACTCAAGTCGCAAGATCTTACTTTTCGGAGACTTTAGACCAACCTGTGAAAATATCATATGTTTTGATGTTTTTATAAAGACAAATTTATCCATGGTTTTGGAAGGCACTAGCAAGGGCAGAGTTTATTTGTCATTCCCAATAGCTCTGGGGAAAGTGTCATTCTTCAATGAGGAAATTACCAGCGCAGAATTTCCTGCGATTCCCATTTAACACAGTTTTCTCAGGATCCCTGATGTCACATGAGTCAAATACTTCTTTGATGCAACGTAAATTACTCTGACCTCACCTCAATTGACATTGGAAAATCAGTGAAATGAATAAAGAACAAAAGGCCAGTACACAGCTTGTTTGAACAACGTGCTCACTCTACTCACAATGTTAAGGGAAAACTGATGCATGGATTTCTGATTCTGAAGAGAGGTTTGTAAATTTGTGATGGGGCTGTTTGGTTAAGTGCTGTGACAGAGACAGAAAGACACTCCACTCTGTACCATGACGAACAAAACCACCCTGTTCACGGTGCATCAGACAATGACAAAAATGCACGCTTGTCTGTTCCTATTGGACATTGATCATCTCAGTCTCATCACTGACTGATGACAAATAGCAGCAGAGAAGCCAGCAGCTCCCATCATCCCTGTTGGAAAGCAAAAACTGGAAGGGATGGCCAGAGAAAGTGGGAGTAACTGGGGAATTGGTGTAACTTACAGTGGGAGTGGCAGAAGAAGAGTGCGAAGGGAAATCATCAGTGGAAGATTATGTAGCAGCAGAAGGGGCAGTGCAAAGGAAGTGTAAGAAAAGAGTAGGATGGAGGAGGAAGAATGGCAGATGAAGTTTTAGTGACAGTGAAAAGCTTGTTTTTGAGGAATTGAGATTGGATGAGAAAACATCACTGTTCAAGAAAATCGGGATCTGGATTCCATTCAAAATTAAGGAAGGATTTTTTGTACTTTTTCTTCTACCACTTGATTCTTGTTCAGGTTGTACATGTACTGTATATTTCTATATCTTAATCAAGAGCAGACGACATGTCTTTTTCTCTCCTACTGTGGTGTTTCAACATTTTTGATTTTTTTAATGTATGTATTTGCTTCAAATTCAAGGTGGATATGAGAATATGATTTGATCCTCTCCAGTTTGCCCCTAACATAGAACTTAATTGAACATTTATCCTCATCACACTCGCTGATTTAAACAAACAATGAATGAGTCCATGTCCATCCTGCAGATGAAAAATTTCTTCAGCTTTGGCTATTGCAGGGAATGTTACAAAGAACAGTGCCACGCAAAATGCTAATGTTCCAGCGCAAGGTGCCAAACCGTAGCTTATCCAGAATTATCCGAAATCCGGTTTAGAAATAAAACATGCAAAGAGACAGAGTGTAAAAGGTGGATTCACCTCTCTGTCGAAAATACGATTTCTGGCTCCCTCATAAAATATATTAACTACATCACTCATAAATTCACTAAAATAGGAAAAGCAAGAGACTGGAATTGTCAAAACATACTCTCAATAACATCTGGAGAACAGGAAGGAAATCACAGTTTGTTTGTGATATTCAGGAATGACAAATGTGAGAATGTGGAAGGTGGGGAGCAGTGGAATGATGACCAATGTTATGGATGACATAAAAATGAGCTGGGTGGATCACAGTCAGGAGGAAAATGTTAGGCTACAGAAGGATAGAAACAGATTATTCAGATAGCCAGATCAACGGCCAATGAAATTTAGCTCCGATAAATTGGGAAGATGCAAGTCAGAAGTAACAAGACAGGTGAGTACTCAAAAGTGAGTATGAAAGAGAGGGGGTAAATTTGTTCGTTATTTCTTTGCAGCAGGGAAGGTTGATGAGGGAACCTGGTACAGATGTACAAGAGCATAAGGGGTATGGAGAGGTTGAACTGACAGCAGCTGTGTTCCTTAGTCAAATGATCAAAAACAAAGGGACACACTTTTAAAGTGAAAGGCAGGGGATTTAGAGAGGATTTGTGGAATGTGTTTCCAACTGAGAGGGTAGTATGAATCTGGAATACGGTGTCTAGAAGGGTGGTTGAGTCAGTTAACCTCACAAACGTTTAAAAATCCTTTGGATATGCACTTGATGGCACAGACGTGATAGGCCTGTTTTTCATTGCATTATTGTGTGCAGTGGCAGCCATGGACACTCTGATATATTCTGAAACAATAAACAATGGCATTTGCTGCTTTGTTCCTTTGACTGTACTCAGTCAGTGGCTACATCACAAAACAGCATCATCTCATGGAGCTTCAGCACTTACTCAACCAAAGGCAACCCAGCCATCTCTGGGAATATCCAGGGTAATTCACAGTGTAAGCATTGTCCCCCTATAACACTGATATTATTCTAGCTGTTTGCCACCATTATTATAGCTACAGCCATAACATGAACACAGCTTTCCCTCCATTATAATACAGACCTCTAGCAGTAAGGATGTTATTTCTCTGAAGCATAATAAATTATTTCCCAGGTATTCACTTTGACAAACACTAAGTTTTCCTGAGTTTTGCTGCCAGTTGTTTATCACAGAATTCCCCAACTCACTCCACCTCAACCTCTTTCCCCTTTAATATTTTCTTGTTCACTGTCTTCCTGATTTCACACACCTCAATCCCTCACATCCCCCACCCTCTCTATCCTTATTTGTTAATCCCTGAAGAACCTGCGCCTCATCGCAATCATTTATTCCAACTCCCAACTCACATTTTGGACTAATTTGATTCCTTCTCTCGGCATGGTCATTAGACTGGCCGTGCCTGATGTCCTGTTCATCTCTACCTTCTGCTCAGTTCCTGATCCGTTGCTTTGGTTCTCACTCTCCTGTAGATTCCAATCCATTTAACTTACACTCGTAAACTTCCCCACAACGATGTTGATGCTCGTCCAGTTAAGATGCAACCTGTCTTTTTTATACAGGTCCCACCTGTCCTGGAAGAGATCTACATGATCCAAAAATCTGAAACCATCAACCCTGAACTAGCTTTTTAACAACATGTTAAGCTATACTGTGTTCCTCATCCTTCCCTCTCTTCCACATGGCGCAGGAAGTAATCCAGAGATTACAGAGGATTGTTTTCTCTCTCTCTCTTTCTCTGTCTCTCGCTATCTCTCTCACACACACATTCTCAGACACACAGACAGACAGATACCACATTATTTTGTAGAAGAATACAAATAACCTTAAACTAATGTGAATGATAATGGGAAAGAAGGATTTAGTTAAAGGGAAGATGACAGAAATTGCGCTTCTTCTGGATGTCAGTTTGCTCGCTGAGCTGGAGAGTTCATTTTCAGATGGATCATCACTATACTAGGGAACATTATCAGTGAGCCTCTGGTGAAGTGCTGTGTTATGGCCCACTTGCTATTTATGTGTTTAGGTCTGCTTGAGTCAGTGATGTAATTTCCAGTATTGGTGATTTTATGTCTGGTTCTTTTTCTCAGAGAGTGTTAGATGGAATCAAAATCAATGTGCTTGTTGATCGATTTCTTTTGGCATACTATGTTTCTAGAAATTCTGGATTAATGGCGCTGGAAGAGCACAGCAGTTCAGGCAGCATCCGAGGAGCAGTAAAATAGACGTTTCGGGCAAAAGCCCTTCACCAGGATTTTTTTTTCTAGGAATTCTGGTGCGTGTCTATGTTTGGCTTGTCCTAGATTGAGGTGCAGACCCAGTCAAAATGGTGTACTTGCTCATCTGTATGCAACGATGCTAGTAATAGTAGGTCATGTCATTTTTCTGGCTAGTTGTTGTTCATGTATCCAGGTGGCTGGTTTTCTGCCTGTTTTTCTGATGTAGTTCTTGCAAGGCTTATTCTTCCTGGGGGAAAACAGACAAATATGTGAACTTATTGCAGTGTTCAAAAGATTGAAAAAAAGTTATAGAGTAAAACAGGAATACTCTGTTTCCGTTAGTTGGCATTACAGCACCAAGGAGTTCTAATTTCAAGATCGTCAGCAAAAGAGCCAGGAGTGAGATAAGGAAAAACTTCTTTATTGAGAGGGTTGTCAGGATTTGGAATGGAATGCCTGGGAGAGTCGTGGATGAAGATTATAAAGAGAACTGGTAATGCATTTGAAAATATCAATTCAACAGGCTGCTGAGATAGGGATGGCAAATGTGAGGGGCTTGGGAGACATTCCTGGCGCTGATGCACACACAGTGGCCAATGGCCTCCTCCTGTACTTGAAAGTTTTGCACTCTATTAAGTGTCTGATGCGAATATAAGTCAGTATCAGATTATTTCCCATTGAAAATGCTCGCAAATATCTGATTATTTAGTGCAGCATAAGCATTTAAAATACACGTATTACAAGACCAGCTTCATTTTGTAGTCTAATTATTGCTTAGAACAGGAATATTTTATTTGCTGTATTCCAATTACTAAAACAAATCTGTCATTGCTTTGGCGCAAATCTCTTTGAAAAGGTTTGTCTTTTCTCTCACACGATAATATGTTCATTTTTTTTGTTTACTGTCTACATTTCATATTAAATAACATTCTTTCAAAAAATTAAAAGTTTTCAAACTATTATTCACTAAAATTTGATAGCACAAATCATTTATTTAGGTTAATATTCACACTCCGTGTTGAATTATAGCCATTTCTAATTCGCTGGCAAATGGTTGCAGCTTGTACATTTCAGTGAGAAATTAAACTGATTGATTATGTATAAATGTATAAGAACGCTAATTCTATTTCATTATTCAATCGCTTGCTCACCCTGAACATGTAATCATTCAGAATCCAACCACCTTCAAAATGTTGGAGTGACAATGCATTGTTTTGAATCCTGACATTGTGTATGTAATTCTGATCGCCAAAACAGTTACATCCATGTTGTTTGTTCGATACAAAATAAAATGTACATTCTTTAGTTCTTTGCTAGAAAATCTTGACAGGAGGTTATATTTTTGTTCCATAAAGATAGAATCAACCTAATGCTTTTCAGAGGTAATAGTACAGTCGAATAATCATAGTTGGCATCTTACTTTTGCCCAATTCACGAAACATAGCAAACATCTGATTAATATATGGGTCACCTAACAGATTGTATCTAAAGAAAACAGCAACAAATGACAAGTCAAGAATCACGGTAATAACTGAAATTGGCGGAGTCTGCCTGGTGTAGGACACCGCACACACTATGGTGGCATTCAGGTGAATGTAACAATGAACAATATAACTGAAATTTTGGGCTAACGCCCCTCCCCAGCTTCCTGACCTTACACACATCACTCCCTCACACATTCAACCATTGATAAGAATCCACAGGCTGGGTGAAACATAAAACACAGAACAGTACAGCACAGTACAGACCCTTCGACACTTGACTTCCTGCCAAACTTTTATCCTACTTGAAGATCAGACTAACTGACATACCCTTCATGTGCCTATTCAATAGTCACTGAAATATCGCCTAATGCAGCTGACTCTACTAACGCTGCTGGCAGTGCATTCCAAGCACACACCATTCCCTGTGTGAAGAACCTACCTCTGACATCTCCTCAAACCTTCTTTCAATCACCTTAAAATTATGCTCGCTCGAGATAGCCATTTCCACTCTGCGAGAAAGTATCTGGCTACCCATTCTACCTATGTCTCTCATCATCTTATACACCTCAATCATGTCACCTCCCATTCTTCATTGCCCCCAGGAGAAAGCCCTCGCTCCCTCACCTTTTCTTTGTAAGACATGCCCTCCAGTCCAGGCAGCATCCTGGTAAATCTCCCCAGTACCCCCTCTGAAGCCTCAATGTCTTTACAGTAATGAGGCAACTAGAACTGAACACAATATTCTAAGTGTAGTCTCACCAGAGCATTTTGGCGTTGCAACATAAACTTGCGGCTCTTAAACTCAATCCCTGGCTCATGAAAACGCCATTCATCTTAATAACCTTATCAGCTTGGGTGACAACTTTGAGCATCCTATGATATGGAACACACCATCCCTATGGTCCTCCACACTGCCAATAATCCTGCCTTTAACCCTGTATTCTTCATTCAAATTCGCCCTTCCAAAATGAATCACTTCACCCTTATCCAGGTTGAACTCCACCTGTCATTTACCAGCCCAGTTCTGCATCCTGTCAATGTCCAATTACAACCTACAACAGCCCTCCACACTATCCATAACTCCAACATCTTTGTTACATCATAAAACTTACTAAAACACCCTTTCACTTTATCATCCAAGTCATTTGTAAAAATCACAAAGAACAGCAGTCCCAGAACCGATTGCTGAAGAACGGCACTGCTCACCAAGCTCCAGGTTGAATACTTTCCATGTTCTACCACCAGCAGTCTTCTACAGGCCAGACAATTTTGTTACCACACAGACAGATTTCCCTATTTACTGGTATCCCATGCCTCCTTACTTCCTGAATGAGCCGATTTTATGGTAACCTTGCTAAAATCCATGTACATCACATCCACTGCTCTCCCTTCATCAATGTGTTTGATCCCATCCTGAAAGAATTCACTAAGTTGTTGTGTGAGGCATGACTTGCCCCTCAAAAAGCCATGCTGACTATCTCTAATCAAACTATGCTTTTCCAAGTAGTCATAAATTCTGTTTCTCAGAATCCTTTCCAATACTTTGCCCAATACAGAAGTAAGACTGACTGGCCTGTATTTCGCAGGATTATCCCTATTGAATTTCCTGAACAAGGGAATAACTTTTGCCACCATCCGATCATCATGCAGCACTTCAGTGGACAGTGGGGACACAAAGGCGCAGCAATCTCTTCCCTCAATTCCTCTGCTAACCTCGGGTGCTTCCTGTGTGGTCCAGGGGACTTATCTATCCTTATGTTTGTACTTCAATCAGTCTGTACGTCACCTCACTTTATCTACTCCCAGTTCAACCAACTGATTGACTGCTTTCCATTTCAGGGCTATATACAGTGCTGCCCTCCTGAGCAAATACAATTCCAAATATTCCATGAATCATGGAATGGAAAAAAATGTGAACACACCAATGCCGTCCTGATGAAAGGCTTATGCCCAAAGCTTTCACTCCCCTGCTCCTCGGATGCTGCTTGACTCGCTGTGCTTTACCAGAACCACACTTTTGGTCTCTGATCTGCAGCATCTGCAGTCCTCACTTTCTCCATTACTGAGGGCTAATCCTGCTGCACACTGAGCAGGGAATTAATCAGCAGGAATTCATTGTATTTGAAGCTGACTGTTCAGTTCTGGACGTGGCATTTGATTAACATATCAATTAAATAAGAAATTACAACTCAACAATTATTGATTCAGTGCCAGAGTTACATTTTTAGTTCATTGAAAGGCAGCGTGATAACAAACAGTAAATGACTGAACAACTCCGAGGGACAGAGTATTCCAGATGCTATATTCCAGGCTGGATCTCCTTTACTATAATACTGGGAATATTATCGGACCGACAGATGTGATAAGGGAACGAGGTGACATGGGGGAGTGGACATTTTTGCCATCACGTAGGTGTGTTTGAGGGAGGTCAGGGCTGACAATTCAATATTCTGTAATACAAGAACTATAGGCAGCAGAGGAGAGGATAAAAGAGAAGGTGGTGTTGCCTTATTAATTATGGAGTCAACGATTGCAGTAAGGAAGGATGATATCTTGGAAGGATATTCAAATGACGGTTTGTGGGTTGAGGTTAGGATCAAAACGATGACTACTGGGGGTATATTATAGACCTCCAGATAAAAGAAAATACAGGAGCAGGTATATAACCAATTCACTGAGTTGTGCAAATACAATAATAGGATCATTACATTCAGGTATTTCAATTATAGACATTGATTAGGGCAGTGCTAATTATTTTTAAGAGGACAAAGATGCCTTGACATTTATTCCAGAGAGCTCCTTATATCAACATGGAGCAGATACAACAATGAGTAGGGCTGTGCCGAGCCTCACTGTGGGGAATTAAGCCAGTCAGGTGTTGCAGGCAGGATTGGGAGAACATTGCAGGACCAGTGACCGTGACTCAAGCATTTTTAGCTTATTAAGGAAAAGAACAAAAGAGAAAAAGGTTTGAAAAATAAAAATAATTTGGATGATGGAGGCAGATCTTACCAAGAGAAAGACAGGATCTGGCCACGGTACAGTTACTTCTGGGTGAAATTGTAGCAGAACTGCGCGGGGGTGGTGGGGATCACATGCTCAAAATGGAATTGATGAGAGTGTCACCGCAACATGTTACAACAAAGATGAAACTGAGGAAAACAAGCCCAGAGAGCCTGGAATATCTACAAATGTTCAGAACAGAATTAAAAATGAAAGAGAAGCTTAAAGCAGGCATAAAGTGAGGAGGTCAATGGAGGTCCCATAAGAGTAGAGAACGTGAAGTTCTAAACTCAAGAAAGTAAGTTCTAGAGCAAAACGCGGCGTGATAAAAATATTAGTGGTCAATATTTTGAAGAATTCAAAGACATTTTATCAGTTTATTAAGGGTAAGAGGGTAACAAGAGAAAGAATAGGGAGTATTAGGGACCGAGGAGGCAAACTGTGCATCGAGCCTGAGAATATGTCAAACACGTACTACATATTGGTCTTCACTTTGGAGAAGCAGTTCCTGGACAGAAGCTGAGGAAGAATTGGAAGTTGATGCAGGATAAAAAGTGGGCAAATCTCTAGATCTGGATGAACTGTATCTTAGACATTTGTGGAAGATGAGAGAGTAGGTTCCAGGCTCTTAAATTTTGTGTTGTATTTTGTTTTGCCTCTGGCCACAAAGGTAGTGTGATCGAACAAGACAACATCTAATGTAGGTTCAACTTCTACACAGAGTGCTAGAAAAAAAGCCATGGGATTAAAGACCACCAAGTTTCACATCAGGGAAAGGGAAACAATTGTAGAAAATTGTGAAGGCTGTTGAGGAATGATCACCAAATATCTTCAAGGCTGAGATGGACAGATTTTTAAACAAGGGTTACAGGGAAAACGCAGAAAAATGGAATGGAATGTTATCAGAATAATTGAAAGTAAAAGCAGAGTCAGCGAGTGGATGGGTATACTGTCACTCGTATGTCTAATGGTAAACCTTTTCTAATACCCTGTATTCACTGGAACATCCGGAGTGATACACAGTTTCGAATACAATCAACAATAAGGAATACAATACAATAAGGAATTCATAAGGGCAGTGCTAGTAGACAGAAAAGACCAGAGGACTGCGACAACGCGGATGAGCTGTCAGGGTGAAGGTTTGCATCAGCGCAGTCACCACTACAAGGAGGAAGACCTCAGCAAGACACCACCCAAGTCCAAGCATGGGCCTGGTGCTTAGGAGTGCTTAAGGCCCAAACAACACATCACTGTCGTATCTCCCTCCTGATCTAACCAAAACTAAATGTGGAGTGTTCTATTGACGTACTGTTAGTGGCAGATTAGGCAGTAATGCTTTGGTTCCAGAGACATCGGTGAGCAGCAGTTCAGCAAAAGTTAAAGTTAAGCTCAGGTAAACTCTTTTTAACACTAGTCTGACAGCAGTAGAGATGGCAGTTAGGGAAGTTGCATGTTCTTCCTGCGGTTTGTGGGAGCTCAGGGAGATTTCCACTGTCCCTGATGACTACATGTGTGGGCAGTGCACCCTGCTGCAGCTTCTGGGAGACCATGTTCAGGAGTTGGATTTGGCTGCACTCCGGATCATCCGAGATACTGAGCACATCATAGATAAAAGCTTTAGTGAGGTGATCACACTCAAGTCCCTCCCTTAGCCATGTTTCGGTAAGGACTATAATATCCCAGTCTCATGTAAAGATCCACGCCCTGAGTTCATCTGCCTTACCTGTCAGCCCTGTTGCATTTAATTAAAAGCAAGTTAATCCAACAGGCATTCCTTGCTTCCTGTCATGTTCCAGGCAGAGAGTAGTTGGGCGACCACCAGGAATGGCAAAGGGAGTAGGCAGGAAGTGCAGGAATCCCCTGTGGCCATTCCTCTCGAAACCAAGTATCCCATTCTGCATACTGGTTTTTTGTATGTTGGGAGATGGGCGATAGGTGTCAGGGAATGACTGTTCAGGGGAAAGCAGCAGTAGCCAAGATGGTTGCACCTGATCTGGGGAGCAGCAGGAAAGAATAAAGGTAAACAGGGTCTTAGAGAGAGGAGATTTGATTGTTAGGGGGATAGATTGGAGATTCTGTGACCTCAAACGGGAAACTAGGATGGTGTGTTGCCTCTCAGGTTTCAGGGTCCAGGATGCTTCTGAGTGGCTGCTGAAAGTTCTCAAGGGGGAGGGTGAGCAGCCAGAAGTCATTGTGCACAATGGTACAAATGACACGGTTGGATATTGGAATGTGTTTGTGTAGAATGATTAACTGAGAACTCGGAGAAAAGTTAAAACCAGGACCTCGATGGTGATAATCTCCAGATTACTTCCAGTGTCATGAGCTAGTGAAGCTAAGAATAGGAGGATATCAAGATAAATATATGACTAAAGAATTGGTGCACTGAGCGGGATTCATATTTTTAGACCATTGGGAGGTTTTGTGTGACAAAGTTGACCTGTTCAGGAGGGACTGGTGGCACATGCACTCGAGGGGGGATCAATACCTTCGCAGCCAGTTTTGCTAGTGCAAAAGAGGAGTATTTAAACTAGATTGGCAGGAGGTGATATCCTCAAGAGCAAGGATGCAAGTGAGAGGCAGGAAGGAGATACGTTGAGAAGACATATCAGGCTGGAACACGATAGAGAACAAGAAATGCCCATGGATTAAATTGTGTTTATTTCAGTGCAAAAGGGCTGACAGTTAAGGCTGATGAATTCAGGGTGTGGATAGGCTATCGGCGCTCGATAGTCCAGCTATTACAGAAACATGGCTGAGGGATGGATAGGACTGACAGCTTAATGTACCAGAGTTAAATGCATTAGGAGGGACAGAGATCGTGGAACGAGAGGAGGAGAGTTGCATTTCTGAATAAAAGATGTATTGCAGCAGTGATCAGAGATAAAATAACTGATGGATCATCCAATGAGGCTTTGTGGGTGAAACTAAGAAATAGGAAGTGGATGGTAACATTATTGGGGTTGTACTACAGGCCCACAAATTGTAAACAGAAATTGCAGGAACAAAAATATGAAGAGAGATTGCGGAGACTTTCAGGAACATTTGGGTTGTCATAATAGAGGCTTTAATTTTTTTTATAACACAGAATTGCAGTGCCAGAGCATTAAGGGATTTGATGGGCTGGAATCAATTAAGTGCGTCAGGCAAGTTTCCTCAAACAGAATGTAGAGGGTCCTAATCGGAAAAGGAGTAAAATTTGTCCTACTCTTAAGAAATAGGTCAGGACAGTTGAGTGGGGTGACAGTAGATGTCCACTTTGGGACCAGTGACCATAGATCTATTAATTTTAAAATAGTTATGAAGAGGGAAAAAATGGTATACAGATTCAAGTTATAAATTGGGGCAAGGTTAATTTTGATGGACTTAGACGGGAGTTTTCAGTGGTTGATTGGAGTAGTCTGTTTGCAAGCAAAGGGACCTCAAACAATTGGGAGTTTAAGATCTATATGTTCCTGTGAGGGTGAATGGAAAGTTGACAGGAATGAGGTACACTGGATGACAAGAGATGTTTAGGCTTTTACCAAAAGAAATGAGGGGGCGTGGGTCAGGTAGAGACAGCTGGGATCAAGAGAATCCCTGGAGGTGTACAGGGGATACAGGAGTTTACTGAAGAAGGAAATCAGGAGGGAGAAAAGGCGATATGAGATAACCTTGCCTGAGAAGATCAGGGTGAATACAAAGAGGTGCTTTAAGTATATTAAAGGAAAAGTAGTAACTAGAGAGAGAATGGGACCCCTCAAAGACCAAAATGGATATGTTTGTGTGAAACCATAAGAGATGAGGAATGTCCTCAAGAAATATTTCTCCTCTATGTTTACCGTGGAGAAAGACATGAGTACTCGGGAAATTGGGGAAATTATTGGTGATAACTTAGGGACAGTCCATATCACAGTAGAAGAGTATTGGATCTACTAGAATGTTTGAAGTTGGATAAATCTCACGGTCCTTTCAGATATATGCAAAAACAATGCAGGGGCTAGAGAAGAACTTCCGAGGGCCCTGGCTGATAATTTTGATCATCAGTTACCACAGGTGAGATCCCATAAGACCGGAGGAAAGCAGATGTCGTACCCTTATTCAAGAAGGACTGAAAAATAAAGCTTGGGAAATACAGACCGGTAAGCTTAATATCTGTGGTAGGTAAATTACTTGAGAAGATTCTGAGGAATAAGATGTACATGCATTGGGAAAACAGGGTTTCATTAGTAATAGTATAATGGCTTTGTGAGTGGATGTTCACGCCTGATGAATTTGTTAAAGTTCTCTGATGACGTGACCAGGAAGATTGAGTAGGGCGGGCAGGTAGACATCCAAACGTGTGGTGCTGGAAAAGCACATCAGGTCAGGTAGCATGCGAGGGACAGGAGAATCGACGTTTTGGGCACAAGTCTATCATCAGGAATGTCCATGACATCGATATTCCTGCTTCTCGGATGCTGACTGACCAGCTGGGCTTTTTCAGTGCCAAACGTTTCAAATCTGATCACCAGCATCTGCAGTGATTACATTGACCAAGGGTGGCCGATCTGGTCTATATGGATTTCAGTTACACGAGAACAGGATGAGGCTTCTCAGCCCCTGGACCATGATATACATTTACAGGAGGAGACCAATCAGCCCCTCCAGTCGATAGAACTAGACCCAGTTTAGATAATGCAGCAACAGTATCAGCCTATTCAGCTACTTGAAGTACTACAGTAAATGGAAGAGGCAATAAATTGACTGGACGATAGGGTTTGTAGTAATAATACCAGGCTATATAGCCCGTCAAGACTGTCCTTCCCTTCAGTAAGGTCAGGGCTGATCTATCTTGGCCGCAATTTCTCTTTCATGCCCAATTTTTTGTAGCCCTTAACTCTCTGATGTGTCAAAATTCATTTACACCACACTGCTCCCTCAAACATTCAGAGATGTAGCTGTCTGGGATAGAGAGGCCCCAACAGTCACTACCCTCTGAGAGAAGGAAACAGTCCGCACACATTTAACTTGGCCTTTGACATGAACAATAGCTATGAAGTTAAAAATCACACAATACCAGCTTATAGTCCAACAGGTTTAATTGGAAGCACACGAGCTTTCAGAGCATCGCTCCTTCATCAGGTGATGGTGGAGGGCTCAATCGAATTTATAGCAAAACTTTAGTGTGATGTAAATGAAATTATGCATTGCAAAATTGATAGTCTGCTGAGTCTTTCATCTGTTTGAATACCATGATATTCAAACAGATGAAAGACTCAACAATCAATTTTTCAATGTATAACTTCAGTTACATCACACTGTAAATTTTTGCTATAAATCCTGTGTGTTAGGATTGAGCCCTCCATAATCACCTGATGAAGGAGCGACGCTCCGAAAGCTAGTGTGCTTCCAATTAAACCTGTTGGACTATAACCTGGTGGCGTGTGATTTTTAATTTTGTACACACCAGTCCAACACAGGCATCTCCAAATCAAAAGATATGAACATAGCGTCAGAATGACTGGCCCTGACAGGACATGACTGAACAAGATGCCAAGGAGACCGAATAAAATTGCACCTAATTGGAATCAGTTGTAAACTCCCAAGTGGTTGGGCCAATCGGAGCACCATGTGGCTGGTGGAGATCAATCCACTCAGTCTCTGGATATCTCTGTGGGTGATCCTCAGGGTAGCTTCCTCGGCACGAACATCTCCAACTGCTTCAGCAACGTCTTACCCTCCGTCATTCGATCAGAAGTGAGGATGCTTAGAAAACATCAAAACCTGGACAACATTCAAGTTCATGCTGTTAATGAGTAGGTAACATTCATGTAACAGCACTGCTGGACCCTGAACATTTGCACAGGACTAAAAATGAGGAGCTCATTCAGCATCTCAAGCTGGTTTCATAGAAATATGAGAATGCCATTCAGCCCATAGAAGCTATTGTATAAGTAGAGGCACAGCGCATTCACTTGAACACAACAAGCCTGGCAACATCAGGAGAAAAAGTCCACATCTTGGGTATCAATTTTCTTCATGTCTGGGGTGGGGGCAAAGGTGTGTACAGATAAAGAGGCGAACGTGGGGAAGTAGGAGGAGGCGGCGTGTTGTGGTGGGGATCACAGATAGAGGGTATCACTGGGTTGGCCAATGGGAAGAATGAATCCAGTTGACAGCTGGAAGATGTGTTGATCAGAGGAATGGAAGGAGAGGGGCTAAGCAGGAAGTTGGAAGATTGGAAGTGAGGCTACTAAAAATTGGAGAACTCAGTGTTGAGACCCTTGGCTGTAGGATACACAGGTGGAAAATGAAGCGTCATTCCTCCAATTTGTGCTTTGGTTCTTTGTGGCAATGGAGGTGGTCAAGGATGGCCATGTCGGAATGGGACTGGGAGGTGGAATTGAAATAGGCAGTGACTGGGAGGTCAGGTCAGCTCTTATAGGCCCAGCTGAGATGCTCAGCAACATTCCCCTTAGTTTACATTTGGTCTCCCTGATGTAGAGAAGACCACCTCAGGAATGGCAGATACAGTAAACTAGGTTGGATCCCATCACCTGGCACATCTTCCACAAGGACTGATCCCTTCACTAATTTTGGCTCGTGCCACACTCCCCACCAAACCTGTCAATCCCCATGGACAACTGACACTTGCAGATGAAACATAAAATACATCAACTGCTGGCACAAACCTCCCTCACCCCATCCAAGGCCCAAGACAGTCCTTCCAGGTGTAACAGATGTCCACCTGCCTCTCCTTCAACCTAGTTACTGCATTAGGTTCTCCTGATGTGGTCTTGTCAACATCGGGGAGAGCAACTTAAACTAAGGGCACATTTCACCGAGCATCACAGCCCGCTTCAAAGGGGCTGACCTGGGTTCCCAGTCACCACCCATTTCAATTCCCCTTCCCAATTCCTTTCCAACATGACCTCCTTGGCTTCCTATGTTGCCACAGTGAGTCAGACCGCAAATTGGACGAACAACATCTTACCTTCGGCCTGGTTAGCCTACAGCCTGGAGGACTCAACATTGAGTTCTCCAAATGAAACAATGAAACCATTATGTTTGTCCTACCTGGCACACTAGTGCACTTCAGGGAAGGAAATCCGCCATCTTCACCCGGTCGGACGTACATGTGACTCCAGACGCAGAGCACTGTGGTTAACATACAGTTGTGGTTTGAAATATCCAAGCCAGTCGTTCAGTTATGTCACTCACTACAAATTCTCAAAGAAATGAAACCGCATGGACCTCAGCACTGACTACTTACAGCCCACAGACAGTAGTGGGTCAGGAAGGCAGCTCACCAACACCTTCTCAAGGACAATGAGGTAAGGGAATTATATACAGGCCCAGCACCCCATTATTGAATAAAATAAAATGATCACACTCAAGGAAGAGAGACAACGTGAAATAACTCACTTCAAACCGAGACTTTTATATATACCTTACATGGGCATGAATTTCAGTAATATGAGAACAGGAGAAAAATAAATAAGGTAAGTCTAGATTTTTATTTCCATTCCAGCTGATCATCAGCCATCTCTCTGTTTGTTTCTTTCTCTCTACCTCTCTCTTTCTCGATCTATTAAACTCACCCCTTCTCCCTTTCACAGCAGTCATCCATGTCATCAACATCAAGCACACTATTTCCCAGCTGCATTCAGTTCTGATGTATGGTGATTGGACGCAAAATTTCACTTATATTTTTCTCTCAACCTGAGGCTGCCAAATCTGTTCAGTTTCTCTGGCACTTATTCGTTCCTTTTCCTCTACCTTACGTGTTGTTATTGCATGGGATGTCTGCATCACTAGCAGAGCAGCATTTGTGGACCTCACTAAATGCCTTTTATTGTGAGGCCATTCCTTAAGGTATTTTGTCTGATGTCAGTCTTTATTCAGATCAGGCAATAATGTGAGATTTCTTAACCAAAGGATAACAGTGAAATAGATAAACTTCTTGACAAAGTGCTGGTGGGATTATATTAGTAAAGTTCACTTTTATTTCCAGTTCCTCTCATTTGAATTTAAGTTCTGTCATCATTTGAGATAGGACTTGAAACAGCATTCATAGTGCAGTTACCTGGGCCACTGAATTACGTGGTTAGCGACATTACTACTCTGACACAATGTCCTCGTCATGAATTTACATTACAGACACGAACAAGATTTTGATGGAAACATTTGTAACGGGAAGAGCGATTAGAAGAGAACAGGAACCACAAAGTCTGACTTTTACCAAGGTATAGATAATGGCTTATTTAACACCCGCACTGACGTCAAGATGGGGTCTTGGGATATCATGCAGTTGGTAGTGGGTAGCTTTAGTGATGAAGAGAATACCAAGAGATAAATCAATTTGGGCAAAATGGGTACTCCTGGATTGTGAACAGTCTTGTTCTCAGATGTTTGTGAGGTCGGGGGTGTGGGTGGTTCTGAAATTTGTGGAGAATGAATAGATTTGCATTTGAAACTGAAGACAATATTTTCAGTCTTTACTAAACATAGCTAACAGAAATATCACTGAAGTTCACCATGGTTTATGGGATTAATAAATCGATAGAGATAGGGAGACTTACCAGGAACACCAACAATAGCGAGCATGGGATAGTAACCAGCCTGAATAATCAGCAGAACACCTAATATCCGATCTGGTAATATGTGCCAAAACCAGGAAAGATACAAAAGACCCAAAGATAAACTCCTGCCCATTGTTGCAGCATTCCAGTCTACTTTTCTGAGATTCTGAGCCATTGGGGAGACATTGCAGTCAATTGTGCTCAGATTCTGATCCGTTGTTGGCATACTCCAATCTAATGCTATCAGATTCTGATCCATTGTTGAAACATTCCAGACTACTGTTCTCAGATTCTGGTCCATTGTTTGAACTTTCCAGTCTATGGTTCTCAGATTCTGATCTCTGCTCTCCCTGTTTTTGCAACTGCTGATCCTTGTCAGTGTTGCAGGTGATGCATCTGCAGCAATAATGGGATAAAGCATTGGAAGAAGCCCCGTACAAATAGAAGAGGAAAACAATCCAGTGACATAATTAGGATCCATGGAGACTGACATCAATCACAGTCACTGAACAAACAGATCCAGATAATTTATTTCAGAATTCGACCTTCAGTTCAAAATAACAACTGGATTGAATTGAATGTTGACATTGCTGGCTAATGGTCACATCTCCCATCACGAATTGCTCTCGTCAAGTTAGTTGTGAGGGAGAATTATGGACGTTTTCTTATCGCAGGCTAGCTGATTCTGCTGTGTTGTTCATTTGCAATACTGTAACCACCTGAACGCTCCATCGTGACCATCCACAAAAAGAAAATCACAATCTATATTTGGTTTCCATGCTGGTCTCTCCTCGACTAGAACAGGCGCCAAGCAACAGATTCTCAGTGGATATATTTGCCCTGACCATACAGAGGAAGTGTGGATCTGTCTGGACAATCCACTCGTGACAATGCTGCATCTTCAACACACAGTATGATTGAGCACTGTTTTATGTAAACTAACACACAACTTCATACATTATATTGGCTTCAAAGCAGTAAGACTTACACTTTTGGAATTCATTCCAAAGCCAAATGTGACATGTTCTCACAAAGCCAGTCCTTTTACAGGGTAATGTTGTCCTTGATTTCGAGGGGCTAAACGACCCAAGATTCCAATATGTCATAATTTTGAAAGGTTCATTGGGGTCCTTTTGTGTATACCTAACAGATAATGCCTCATACAGAAGCCTTTCAAGTCTTGAAAAGTAGCCTGTATAATCAAGAGGACTTGTCCAGCTCCCTAGCTAGACAGGTTGGATCAGTTCGGGGGTTTGTCGAGTCAGGGTCACTGGACGCTCTCAGCCTCCTTCTGCCCTTCTGACCTTATAACCTGTAAGTAGTTGTGTCAGTTTTACCCTTGTTGCGAAGGGGTTTTGTTTATTGGGATTGCTGCAAGTATATTGGAAGTATATCCTTAAATCAGAATAGCGTTTCAGGTTCGGATACGATACGTTAATCAGGTATTCTATTTTTGGTTCCTTATGTTTAATTTGGTAATTTGGCATATAAATATCATTTGTTTAAAACTCGGCAGTGTGACCAGCTAATTCACTCTGGAAATATCAGCTATACACTAACCTTCAAAATATAGCAAATTTAAGGTCTGGGCTTCCTATTAAAATGTTTTGAGTTGTCGGGTCTGGTCCGAAACAAATTAGGGGGCCTTTGCAGAATTTAGTCAGCGAGTGGCAGGTGTTATTGTCTCTTATTTTGTGTGTTGCTTTGGTGAATAACAGAGCTTCAGGTAGCAATGGTTCTTGCAGGAACCTTGCAGGTGGAGAAAATGACCTTGGTGTTTTTACAAAATGCACATAAGTCCAAGCCGTGGAAATTGGTACACAAAGGGAGTTGAAGCTATCGTCTAATGTGAGGAAAGATGAGGTGATTGCAGCAATAGCTCAGCATTCCAATTTGCTGGAAACTCCATCAGGATCTGTGGAGATGACTAAACTTCAATCGCAAAGAAGCAGCTTGAGTTAGAAGCAGAGACGAAGCAGTTTGAGCTGCAACAAAAATCAGAAGACGACGCAAGTTAACGAATAGGTTTCGCAGAGGAAATAGAAAAAATAAATAAATAGCTTCAGCAAGAGAGAAAGAAAAAGACAGATGGACACTTCGAATGGAAAGTCAGCTTAAAACGATGAGGATGAAGGCTGAAGGTAAGCCTAGTGAGGAACAGACTAAAGATGGGTAAACCCATGGTAGTCCAAAGCCTAGTGATAAACATGTGTCAGTATATTTACAGCTTGCCTAAATTTGATGAGTAGGAAAGCGGCTAAAGAATTTCAGTGGCCAGTGGCCATGTAGGTTTTGTTGGCCCAGTCAAAACTTGTAGTAGAGCTAGTGAGGTATGTGCAACTCTATCAGAGGCGGGATCTAGGGATTATTAGTCGAGGAAAATGTACATATGAGCATGTGCCAAAAGCCTACAGACAATGTTCCAAGAATTTAAAGAAGGATCCTGGTCAAACCCATATTGAGTTTGAAAGGATCAAACAAAATAATTTTGATAGATGGATAAGAGCTTTAAAAAGAGAGCAAATCTACGATGCTCTGAGAGAGACAATTACTTTGGAGGAGCTTAAGCATTCACATAGTGCAAACTCATTTGGAAGATCATAGAGTTATAAAGGCAAGACTGGCAGCTGAAGTGGCTGATGATTATGACTAGTGATTATGATTATAAAGCTTGTTTTTTGGCTTCTACGATCAATGTCAGTCCATGATGGATAGAAATTGAGGCAAAGAGAAATCCCCACGTAGAAAGGGAGACGTAGATCTCAGTGAAGATCATGATAACTTACCACAGGGTAAAAAGGCATTACTTGAAGGAGGCAAGGAAGATATAAAGTTCTGGTGTTTTCGTTGCAACAAATCACGACACATGTCATCACTGTTTTTGTGGGTTCAGAAAAGAAAAACACAGACGCAGGAAAAAGGTATAAGTCGGTCACTTTTGTTGGAGCGGTAACAGAGTGTACAAACTGATCGGAGATTTGTTATGGAGGAAGTGCCAGATCTGCTTAGAAAATATACCTGCAAAGGGAAATTTTATTCACATAGGACAGCTAAAGAGGGTACAATATTAAGAGACACAGGATCCTCTGTGAAAAGATAAGGAGATATGTCCTCCTGAAGGACTATTTCCAGAAAAGGTACTGCGAAAGGGAATTCACCATGAGACAAAAGGTGCAAAATCAGGTAAAGTGAGCATAGCGTGTCCAGACAAGTGTGGGTAAATTGTGGTCGGGGTATTGGACAAACTCTTAGCTCCAGGAATACAGTCTGTCCTTGCGGAAAATATAGCTGATTCAGTGATAGGATTACTACTACTCTGGTCGAAAAGCCAGTGGAGACGCAGGCAACTGAATCAATGTAGGAGTCTTATCATGGAAATGTTCCTGATTATGGGGAACAAAGTCCCAATGTCACCAGTTGAGACAGAAAATACCAAAAATGTAAAGATAAGGATACTTTGTTCCATCAGAAAGTTGATACAAAACAGGAGCAAATAGATGATCAAGCAAATTATTTTTTGCTCAGCTGAACTAATTGAGTCACCGCAGACAAATAAAAGTTTAAAGCAGTTGTATCAAAAAGCATATACGTTAGGAATTTTGAATGTATCCCTGAGTGTTGTTACCTTAAAAATGTTGTCCAAATGAGGAAATAGAGACTAACATATATTCAATGAGATGAGAAATGGGAAGAGATTCATCAAATCATATTGCCAATGGGGTACGGAAAGGAGGTGATGCAAATGGTGCATGAGCTGCGATCTAGAAGTCATTTACGAGTGAGGAAAACACAAACTGAATACAAAGACATTTTACTGGCCTGGACTGCAACAGGATGTAGCTGCGTTTTGCCAGATGTGTCATACATGTCAGGTAATTGGAAAAACACAAGCGGTAATAAAACCTACACCTTCTTAACTAATCCGGCATTTGAGGAACCTTTTACAGTAGTATTAATTGATTGGCTAGTTCTCTGACCACAAACAAAAAAGAGGGCACCAGTATTTGTTACGCATCGACTAGATTTCCAGAGGCCATCCCAAGGTGCAATATCACAGCTAAATGAATTGCAAAGGAATTACTCTTTTCTAAAAGTACATACAGACTACTAATGGAGATACATTGTGATCAAGGTTCAAACTTCACATCCAATTTATTCACTATAATGTCTTAGGAATAAAGCAATTCAAATCGGCTGCATCCTATCCAAAATTGCAGGGAGCGCTAGAAAGGTGACATTAAACATTAAAGACCATGTTGAAGGCTTATGATCAGGACTATCCAGATGATTCGGGTTAGGGATTCCATTTGCGCTTTTTTTGATCAGGGATCCACCAAATTAACAGAGCAAATTCATTCCATTGGAATTATTGTGGGGGCATGAAGTGAGAGTACAATTAATATTGATTAAGGAGAAGATAGTAAATCAATGTTCAAAGGCCACACATTTGGTCTCAAAATTGAAGGAACGATTAATAGCGCTGAGGAGTTGGCAAGAGAGCATTTAAAAGTATTGCAGCGTACAATAAAACAGCAAGCGGACAGGAAATCAAGAAATTGCAATTTTGCGATCGGGGATAAGATATTGAAGTTACTTCCAGTTATAGGTGAACCTTGGAAAGCAAGGTTTAGTAGATCTTATCAAATACAACGGATATTGAGTGAGAGTAACTACTTGATAGGGACTCCAGAAAGAAAGAAATCTCACAGTGTATGCGTGTGAATATGCTCAAAATGTACTTTGACAGGTAAGGACAGCCAAAGGACAAGGTGTTAATGATTATGGCACAGAAAGAAAAAACAAGCTCAGAGCATTCTGAATCGGGCATTCCACAAATTAAAGTGGACAATGAAGTAGTTGTCTAAAATTGGGATAATTTATTGATTTATCTTCATGAGAAAAATTGAAATGATCAGAAGGAGTTATTACCATCACATGTGGAATAATGCAGATATTAACTTGGAAGTACTCACCTAATTGTGCAAAATGTAGCTATAAGAGATGCCGTTACGATTAAACAACATCCTTACAGGCATAATCCTCTAAAGTTGGCACATGTTCAGAAGGAGATTGAATGCATGCTCTAAGATGACATAATCAACATGCGTGACAGTAACTGGAAATCACCATAATCATGGTGCCAAAGCCAAATGGTACCCAGCGATTATGTATGGACTAACTTAACGTCAATGCAGTTAAAAGCATTTATGTATACCCAGTTCCATGGTTGGAAGACTGTGTTGAAAATGTGGAACAAGCAAATCTGCCGGCTGCATTTCAGGGACTAACCAATAAATTGCCGGATTATCCAATCTGTGGTGGACATTGATGACCTTGTGATTTTTTTGTGACTCATGGAATGAACATTTGCAGCATCTATCGGACTTGTTTGATCGACTTTGTGGTAAACCAAGCGAAAAGTGAATTTGCCAAAGCAAAAGCCACCTTTCTTGGCCATGCTATTGGATATAGATAAACGGTGCCATGAGATTTAAAAGTGAAGGTAATTGGGGAATTTCCCATCCCGTTTACAAAAGGATCAGTTCTTGGGACTAAGTGGATTCTATCAAATACTTGTGCCTCATTTTCGCAATGTGACTACTCCACTCACTGAATTGTTAAAGAAAGGCAAGAAGTTTCGGTGGACAGAGGACTGTCAGAAGGCACTTTTCGGAATTTGAAATACGTGTTAAACACTGCCCACGATCGGATACACCTGAATATGCAAAACCATTCAAGGTGAATTTAAATGCGAATGATGTAGATTTCAGTGCTGGCCTCCTGCAGGAAGACGACGAGTAGACACAAAGACCTTTTGTGTATTTTTCCAAAAAGTTGAATGTTCATTAGTAAAAATATTCAACAGTTGAGAAAGAGACTGTGAGCTCTGTGTTGTCACATTTCAGTGTTTATGTTGTCAGCAGAGTCAACCACTTACACTGATCATAACCCAATGAAGTCTTTTTGGAGAAATTTAAGGACAAAAATGCGAGACTGTTTAGCTGGGGCCTGTTGTTACAGTCATTCAATTTGAAAATTGTGCACGTAGCAGGTCTTGAAAACATGATTGCCAATGCATTGTTGAGATTGAATGACAAATGGAGGCACGCAATGATAGAAGTACCACAAACTGAATCTGGATGTAGCTGTGCCTATTCGCATGTTTATTGTACACAAATGTGAATGCGCATTTTAGAGTACGAACCATTATTTCTGGTGGTTTTCAAAACTGAAACCATTTTTGGATATCGAAGATTCGGTTTTATATTGGGGGAGTTGTCAAACGGGGGTCTCTTGATAAGGTTATCTTATGCTTGAATGTTTTTCAGAGATTTTCTAAACGTCCCAAGATTGCAACGTGTCTCAATATTGAATACTTCCTTGGGGTCCTTTGTTTTTTGCCTAATAGATAATGCCTCGGACAGAGGGCATTAAAGCCTTTCAAAAAAAAAACTGGTGCAATCAAGGGGATGTAGCGTGCTCTCCAGCTGCACAGGTCAGTTCAGTTGAGTCAGGTTCAGTGTTGAAACTGGACGCTCTCCCCCTCCTTCAGCCCTCTGACGTTTTAATCTATTAGATTTTTTTGTTTAATTTTTACTGTTTGTGCTCAGGGGTTTGTTTATTAGGATTGTTGCAAGTAATTTGGAGCAGCATCATTAATTGGAGATAGCCTGTCAGTTTTGGATGGGATGAATTATTCAGGTACAGTATTTTAGGTTCGTTGTGTTTCATTCTTTATTTTTGCAAATACGATCTGTTTGTTTAAAGTCGCCAGTCAGACCAACTAATTCACTCTGGGAATATCCACTCTACACTTACCTTCAACAAATGGCAACACTACGGACTGGGCTATGTGCTTAAGAATGTTGTGACGGGTCGGGCTTAGTCCATAACAATGTACCATAACCTTTATTAAAATTCATGAATTAATGTGTAAGGGATGGAATGAATATGATAATGGCGATGAGACAGAATGGGTTGCGGCCAATGGCTGAGGAGACCTGAGGGGAGTGGAGCAATATCTCCCAGTCACCAGTATTCAGCCATCACTGTTTCTGACAAATGGAATGAAATGCAATGGAGAGCAAGATAACAGATGACCCCTGGTATATGGAATGCTGAACAACAATGTGAATGGAATAGGGCAATTTTAAATAGGAAGCACATAGTTATATTTTATATATCGACTGTTTAAGCACAGGTTATACAGGTTGTTAAGATTGTTTATATCTGGACGGGATATTCAGAAATAAAAACAGACACAGATAACAAAATGTATTTCGTTATAGTGAGTTACAGCAGAGTAAGAATGAGAATACAGCTCATACCGAACTGGTACAGAGATGATGGGTTGATGACAACCACCTTTATTGTACATTTTCAGAGAAATATATCGAAAATATTCAGAGACTGAGGAGACAAATTTTGTCATAAAACGCACAGGCATAATAAACTATTCTTCTAGTTTCATCAAGTGTAACTGTCTCGAAAAAGCCTTTTAAATCAAAATCACATTGGTGAGATCCACGCATTAATTTTCAGAACTTAAAGAAGATACAGACACCAGTGCAATTCATGCGTCACTGGCACAAGTGATGGGAACAGGAATGGAGCATATTGTCCAAATATGATCGTGTTCAACATCCAGATCAATCAAGAAAAAGCAAAATATTAGAGATAGTGGAAATCTGAAATGCAAATGCACAATGAAGGATGAATACAACAGATGAAGTAAGATCTGGGCAGAGAAACAGAGTGAACATATCAAGTCTTATATGAACCTGTATGCTCGACTCAAAAAGAGTTAATTCCATTTTTCTCTGCTCCGATACTGTCTGAACTGTGGGCTTTCTCTCCAGCACTTTCAAATGGTGCATTCACAGGAGACAGAGATTAATGGTGGGTGGTTGCTTTTCGGACTGAAGGCTTGTACCCAGCAGCGTTACACAGAGGTTGGTTCTGGGTTTTCATTGTCATTTATTTAAATTACTTGCGTGAGAATATCGAAGGCATGGTTCGTACGTTTGTGGCTGACATCAAAACTTGCGGCACAGTGGACAGTGAAGAAGGTTTTCTAAGAATTCAAAAGGATCTTGAGAACATGGGTCAATAGACTAACAAATAGCAGATAGAGTTCAAGCTGGATGAATGTGAGGTGCAGGCAATAGTGTGTGTTTGTTGCTGTCTAGTGAAACAGGAATGGGATGATTTTATTCCCTAACTTATGGGTTCAAAACATCGAAATCCTTCATGATCTTTGAGAAGCGTTAACCTCTCTATGGTTACCCTCTTGCTGTTAATGTAGCTGTACAATATCTTTGGATTATCCTTAACCTTTTCTGCCCATACTATCTCATATCTCCTTTTTTGCTTTCCTGATTTCTCTCAAAATAATACCCAACATTCTTTATATTGAGTAAAAGATTAAATTGAATAAAATTGTCTATATCTAAAGTAAGGTTTTCTTTGATTCTTGAATTAAAGCTCAATAACTGTAGTTGTCCATTGTTCCTTAATCTTACCAGCCTTACCCTTCACTCTAACAGGCACATAATGATTCTCAACTCCCGTCGTCAAACTGTTGAATTCCTCTCACTTGTCAGACATCGTTTTACCTGCTAAGAGTCTACTTTAATCAAACTTGGTAAGTCATTAAAATTCATGGTACTCCAATTAAAACAAACATTAATGAAAGGCTTATTATTTTCCATAGCCATTATGAAACTAATATGGTTATGATTGCAAAACCCAAAATATTCCCTCACGTTTACTTCAGTCACTTACCCTGCCTATTACACAAAAGAAGGACTAGTTTTGCTCCTTCTCTTTTAGAATCATCCGCATATTGATTAAGAAAATTTTCTCGAACACATTTGACAATTTCTTCACCATCCAACCCGTTAACACTGTGGTAGTCCAATCGATTTTTAGAAAATTAAAATCCCCCATTATTACAACCTTATTAAGATTATATATATCTGAGATCTCCCTACATGTATGTTTCTCAATTTCTTTCTTACTGTTGAAGAGCATATGGTACAATACAATCGACGTGTTCTTTCCTTTCTTATTTTTAATTTCGACCAATATATTTACACTGGCGATTTGTCACAAATGACCATGGGGTGCAATCTGTTCAAACTGAACTTTATTCTGTTATTTTTAATACTACATGCATATTTTAATTAGATACTTTTTCAGAAATATCTTCCCCAGTTGCAGCAATAATTTATTCCTTTATCAAAAATGGCAGAACTCCCCCTCCCTGCCCACCGCATGTCTGTTTCCATCTTTTCTCTGACCCTTTACACCTGGAACATTGAATTGCCAGTTTTGAACATCTTTCAGGCGAAAGTGAGGATGAGATGCTGGAGATTAGAGTGGAGAGTGTGATGGTGGAAAAGCACAGTAGGTCAGGCAGCATCCGAGGAGCAGGAAATTCGTTCTTTCAAGCAAAAGCCCTTCATCAGCCCATTCCTCATGAGGAGCTTTCGCCCAAAACTTTGACTTTCCTGCTCCTCACATGCTGCCTGACCTGCTGTGCTTTCCCATAACTACACTCTCGACTTGGACACCTTTCAACCAATTTTCTTAAACATGCCTTGAGTTCATCAACCTTCCCTGTAAGACCCCTTACATTGAAATAATTGCAATTTCGTGCTTCAGAATTACTATATAATCTTGACTCTCTCGTTTTTCTTTTCCAATTGACGTGCTCTCCTCACAATCATTAACATTTCTCATCATCCTGCCATTTCTACTGCAACTTAGAACATCCCCTTGCCGTCTCTATCATATAAAGTTTCCCTACATAGAATGAGTAAATCTTTCTGATAAGATATTCGTTGCTCTCCAGTTTAGATTAGACCAATCATTTCTGAACAGGTCATTTCTATTCTAAAATTGATTCCAATTTCCCAAAAATCTAAATCCCTCAATAACACAATAGCCTCTTCAGCTGTTGATTTTTCTCCTTTAAACCTTTGTTCCTTCCCGGTTGAGTTTGGCATTGAGAGTAAACAAGAACGTATTGCTTTAACGGTTTTATTTTTAATACTCTACCTCGCCTCTTAAGTTCACTCTGTACTGCTTTAATCTTTCCCTAAAAATGTCAGTCCTGCCAATATCTACAACAGTGTTTGGCTATTCAATCTCACCTTTCACAACGTCCTTGAATTGTTTCAAAACGTTCTTAATCCTCGCACAGGGAAAGCAACAAACCATCCTAAATTAACAGTCACTGCCCCAGAATCTCCTGTTGATGTCCCGATAGAAAAGCCCACTGAAGCAATAATTCTACTCACTCTTCTCAAATGCTGCTGAACATAACAATAATTCAAATTGTCCAATAATTGATTGCTCCTCCATTTTCTTCAGAGAGACAATTCCCTTCAGCTGTTCAGCAGAAAGCATTTTGATAGAAGAATAGCCACCGGAGACATTTGAACTACCTTCTTATCCTTGCTGACAGTCACCCAACTGTCTAACTGATTTGCTGGATAACATTTTTTCTAAATCTTCGCGCCATCTCTCTCTGTACCTTATATATGGCCGTAATAACATTATGCATAACAGCAGGATTGTTTTTGACAACTTATATATATGTTACCTTTCATTACCTACAGACAATAACGTTTAAGAAATGGAAAATTAAATACATATACGTATCAAACATATAAAACTTAAACTAAATCAACCACTTACCTAATTGAATCAATAAAAATATTCCTCTTCAATAAATCCCGAGAAGAAAGTAGTTTCCTCCGGAGCTGAAAACGTGTAGGACTCTCCGGAAGGAGGGTACAACTCCGTGTTTTAAAAAGAGCTGATTAATTTTTCAAAGCAAAAACACATTTGCGGTGTAACAAAAGATACCTTTTAAAACAGAAATAGACTTTTCCTTTCTTTTGTAAACCACCCTTAAAAAGCTCTTTTAAAACAAAAGATCGTTTGAAAGAAAATTGAGAGTTTTTAATTTTTTTTATTGTTTTTGTATGTAAATGAAACAAAATAGAAAAAATGATGTTAAATTAATAAATTGTAATAACTATATCAACTGCAAAAAAAACTACATCAAATATTTAACTGCCTGCAATTCCAGGAGCAGCTGTAAGATCCATGCTGCTCTATGAACATTATGTGAAACTGTTTTAACAAAACGAAGAAAAGTGGATGCATGTTTTAATAATTTGTTCCCAATTCAAAGTGACTTTACGATACGATTTAATCTCCTGCCACGATTCTAAATATAGAATTTAATTGAATCTTTATCCTCATCACTCGAACTCTTTCAAACAAAATTGTGAAACTGTGTTCATCGTACAGACAGAAAGTTCCTTCAGTTCTGACTATTGCAAGAATGATACAAAAACATGACCCACGTCCACGTAACACCCAAATGTTGCAGGGAAAGCCACCGAAACCTAATTCAATATTAATTACGTACAAGCCTTATGAATAAATCGTAGAGAAGGACAAATATAAATGGCGAATTGAGCTTCACGTCCAAAATAAAATTCATGGCTTCCTCATAAAAAACCTCAACTGCATTATGCTGTAAATTCACGAAAATAGGAATAACAATAGAACAGGAAGAAAATCAAGGCTAAGTAGTGAACTTCACAAATGCTGATGATGAGAATGGGAGGGATGGAGTTTGGGGAAATGATAAATAACGTTGTGGATGACACAAAGATAAGCTGGTAGTTCACAGTGAGGAGGAAGGTGTGAGTTTACAGGAGGGTATAAAACAACTGTTCAGGTGGACAGATCAATCGCTGATGAAAAATGTAACACATATAAATGTGATATATTTCTGAAATATTAAGACAAGAGAGTACTCAAACTGAAGAGAGGCTTGATTTACTTGACTTTACTTTTAAGCAAAGAAGGTTGAGAGGTGTTCCTGGTGGCGGTGTTAAACAGCATGGGGGTATGCACAGGATGATCAGAGAGTAGCCTTTCCCCTTTCTCGTAGTCTCAATAAAAAGGAGATACACTTATAAAGTGAAAGTGGTCTCACCATTAATCTGTAAACTGTAGAAAAACTTTCCTATTTCTAAATGTATTTGGTTTTAAAATATTTCAAGATTTATATTGTCTTCTGAAAAATGTGATATTGATGCAGAGGTTTGTTTTTGTGATCCAGATTCCCCATTCCTCGTGCCTCCGTTTCGTAATCTGTTCATTGAAATTGTACAATTTTTCCATTCAACTCTCCAACACACGCAAACACAGACACAGTTTCTCAATTATGATCCAAAGACCAATATTTGCCCGTTCTCTGACCTCTTTAAAGACTTACATCCTCTTCACATTTTCCTTTTCTAATCTTCTCATTGTTTGTATTCTTTTATAATAATTCAAAATATTTTCATAGGATATACAGCATGACACTTTCCAACAGTGTTGATAATGTAATATCTTTACTCAATATCTAAACTATAAAGTTGCAACAATGCTAAAATGTTTTGCAGTCCCGTCACTCACTTCCCATACTGAAGTTGCAGCAAATAGTCATTGAAATCTCAAAAGAATTGCCAAGTATTTACTTCTGATCGGAATGTTAACTTGTCTCTTTATTATGAAATTGGCATGTTAATTACGGACTGTCTGTCTGACTGCAACATTTTGATGTGGTTTACTCCAGGCAACTAAACATCAGGAATAAAGAGCAGGGATAGGCCAGCTGGCTGCCAGGCCGGCTGTGGGAATCAACAAAGCCTGACTGAGGTCATTTCTCCACATTAATGTTTTGTTCCCGACACTCAGAGCAACCTACACCTCCCTTGAACAAAACCCACATGTCATGTCACCCCAGCCACCAACAATGAAGTAAATTCAAAAACCTGCAGATGGAGCAACACAAGAACATAGAAATTAGGAGTGGCGGAAGGAAATTCAACTTTGCACTTATCCACATTAAACACCTTCTGCCAGATATAACAATCTGCCTCAATTTCTAATATTCATCTGTAAACTCTTTATTTCCGTATTACAGCCTGTTTGCCACCTAGTTTAGTACCATCTGTGAATTTAGTTTCTACACTCTGTCTCTCCTTCCAGGTCATGTGGATTGATTGTAAACAGTTGAGGTCTGAGAACTGAAACCTGCAGCACATCATGAGTTTTAGTTCGTCAGAGAAAGACCAGTTATTCCGATGCTCTGCTTTCTGTCAGTAAACCAATCTTTTATCCAATTCAATATTCTACCCCTAACCCCGTGGAATCTAACCTGCTAAATCAGTCCTTTATGCAGCACCTTGTAAAATGCCTTCTGACGTTTAGATGTACAGCAGTTTCTATATCTCAATTATCCACATTGTTGGTTACGTTCTCAAAGAACATCAGCAGATTTGTAAAGCACAGCCTGCCCATCATGAATCCGTGCTGACAGTGGTGAACTCATCGTTGCTTTTTTCCAAATATTCAGTTATTTCCTCCATTATGGTTGACTGAAGAAACGTCCCCACTACTGAGTTAAGACTCACTGGTCTAAAGTTTGTCATTTTTTCCTATCTTTTGTTTTGAATACGAGTTTCACATTATTAATTTTCCAATAATTCAACACAGTTCTAGAATCAAAGGATTTTTTGAATATCGTAAGTAACACATTAGGTACCTCTGCTGTTACCTCCTTTTAACATAACAGAGTGCAGGCCAAGAACCTGATCTCCCTCTAATCCCATCAATGTATTTATTACCTTTTCCCCTCAGCATCGTACTCCCAGAAAGATCCTTTGCAATTGTTGTAAATTTTAGGAAGAAATTATCTTCCACTGTGAAAACAAGAAATGTTGGCATTCTCCCTCTGCCCCTTCTGAGTTTGCCATTACTACCCCGTCGTTTTCATTCTCTAAAAGGCCAATATTTGCGTTCAGCATTCTTTTACTTTTTGTCTATTTGGACAAGTGTTCTTCATTCATTCTTATGTTTTCGATGCATTTTCCTTCGTAGCCATTTTGATTTTGTTTTTAGCAAAAGAGTGCGAACAATTAAAGTGCTTTTCTTCGTTCCATTCATAGGAAGATGGCGTCGCTGGTTAGACAGTACTCATCGTCCTTCCCTAATTGCTCAGAGGCAGTTAAGCTTTAAGCAAATTTGTGTGGGTTTGAAATCACATGTAGTTCAGATCAGGTAAGGATGGCGGTTTCCAGTCCTAAAGGACATTCATGAAACATATGGATGTGTCAAACAATAAGCAATAGATTCACTGTCATCTATAGACTCTTAATTCCAGATTCATTTTGAATTTAAGTTCCACCCTCTGCCATGGTGGCATTTGAAATCGAGTCCCCAGAACATTATCTGGATCAGCAGTTGGTGATAATGCCACCAGGCCATCACTTGCATGTCATTATTGATTTTCTTTTAAGACATGGATCATTTTTCACCTTTTTAAAATTCCTCTAGCAGGTAAGTTCTGCATTTTGCTTGTTTGTTTCTTTAGATTTAGTTGTTTTTTTTTAAAAAAAGAAAGCTTACTTTTTAGAGGGATGGCAGTGCAGACAGTGCAATGTTCCTCTTGCAACATGTATGAGGTGAGGGAAGCCTTTAGCGTCCCTGCTGATTACACTTGCAAGAAGTGCACCCATCTCCAGCTCCTCCAAGCCCGTGTTAGGGAACTGGAGCTGGAGTTGGATGAACTGCGGATCATTCGGGAGGCAGAGGAGGTCATAGATCGGAGCTTTAGGAAGTAGTTACTCCGAAAGTTATAGACAGATGGGTGACAGTGAGGGGGAGTGGGAGGAAGCAGCCAGTGCAGGGACCCCCTGCGGTCATTCCCCTCAAGAACAAGTATACCGTTTTGGATACTTGTGGGGGGGATGACTTACCAGGGGCAAGCAACGAGGTTCAGGCCTCTGGCACGGAGCCTGGCCCCGTTGCTCAGAAGGGAAGGGTGGAGAAAGGTAGAACGATAGTTCTTGGGGACTCAATAGTGAGGGGTACAGATAGGCGGTTTTGTGGGGGCGACAGAGACTCACGATTGGTATGTTGCCTCCCAGGTGCAAGGGTACGTGATGTCTCTGATCGTGTTTTCCGGGTCCTTACGGGGGAGGGGGAGCAGCCCCAGATCGTGGTCCACGTTGGCACCAACGATATAGGTAGGAAGAGGGGTGAGGATGTCAGGCAGGCTTTCAGGGAGCTAGGTTGGAAGCTCAGAGTTAGAACAAACAGAGTTGTTGTCTCTGGTTTGTTACCCGTGCCACGTGATAGAGAGTCGAGGAACAGGGAGAGAGAGCAGTTAAACGCGTGGCTACAGGTTTGGTGCAGGAGGGAGGGATTCCGGTTTCTGGACAACTGGGGTTCTTTCTGGGGAAGGTGGGACCTCTATAAAAAGGATGGTCTACACATGAACCTGAGGGGCACCAGTATCCTTGGGGGGAGGTTTGCTAGTGCTCTTTGGGAGGGTTTAAACTAACTCCGCCGGGGCATGGGAACCTGGACTGTAGCTTTAGGGTACAGGACCTTGAGTGTAGGGAGGTTAGGAACAAGGCAGCAATCTCGAAGGAGGGTGCCTGTAAACAGAAGGGTGGCTTGAAGTGTGTATACTTCAATGCCAGAAGTATAAGAAATAAGGTAGATGAACTTGCAGCGTGGGTTGGTACCTGGGACTTCGATGTTGTGGCCATTACAGAGACGTGGGTAGAACAGGGGCAAGAATGGCTGTTGCAGGTTCCAGGGTTTAAATGTTTTAGTAGGGTCAGACATGGGGGTAAAAGAGGGGGAGGTGTGGCATTACTGGTCAAGGATAGTATTACAGCGGTGGAAAGGACGATGGAGGAAGACTTGCCATCTGAGGTAGTTTGGGCTGAGGTTAGAAATAGGAAAGGTGAGGTCACCCTGTTAGGTGTTTTCTACAGGCCTCCTAATAGTCCGAGAGAAGTAGAGGATAGTATTGCGAGGATGATTCAGGAGAAGAGTGAAAGTAGCAGGGTGGTTGTTATGGGGGACTTTAACTTCCCAGATATTGACTGGGAAAGCTATAGCTCGAGGTCGTTAGATGGGTTGGTGTTTGTCCAATGTGTGCAGGAGGGTTTCCTGACACAATATGTAGACAGGCCAACAAGAGGTGAGGCTATACTGGATTTGGTTCTAGGTAATGAACCAGGCCAGGTGTTAGACTTGGAGGTAGGTGCGCACTTTGGGGACAGTGACCACAACTCGGTGACTTTTACTTTAGTGATGGAGAGGGATAAGTGTGCACTGCAGGGTAAGAGTTATAGCTGGGGGCAGGGAAATTATGATGCGGTGAGGCATGACTTAGGATGCGTGGATTGGAAAAACAGGCTTCAAGAGAAGAATACTAATGATATGTGGAGATTGTTCAAGGAACAGCTACTGAGTGTCCTTGATAAGTATGTACCAGTCAGGCATGGAGTTAAGGGTCTTGTGAGGGAGCCGTGGTTTAATAAGGAATTGGAATCCCTTGTGAAAGGGGAGAAGGCGGCATATGTAAAGATGAGGCGTGAAGGTTCAGTTGGGGCGATTGAGAGTTATAAGGTAGCCAGGAAGGATCTAAAGAGAGAGCTAAGAGCAGCGAGAAGGGGACATGAAAAGTCCTTAGCTGGTACGATTAGGGAAAACCCAAAGGCTTTCTATAGGTATGTCAGGAATAAAAGGATGACTAGGGTAGGTATCGGTCCAGTCAAGGATAGTAGTGGGAAGTTGTGCGTGGAGGCGGAGGTGATTGGAGAGACACTAAATCAATACTTTTCGTCAGTATTCACTCAGGAACAGGACACTGTTGCTGGTGTGAATATTGATTCTCAAGTGATTAGAATGGATGGCATTGAAGTATGTAGGGAAGAGGTTTTGGGAATACTGGAAAGGATGAAAATAGATAAGTCTCCTGGGCCTGATGGCATTTATCCTAGGAACCTCTGGGAAGTTAGGGAGGAGATAGCAGAGCCATTGGCCTGGATTTTTATGTTGTCATTGTCAACGGGAATAGGACCAGAAGACTGGAGGATGGCGAATGTGGTCCGCTTGTTCAAGAAGGGGAGTAGGGATAGCCCGAGTAACTATAGGCCAGTGAGTCTGACTTCCGTGGTGGGCCAAGTCTTAGAGAGAATTGTAAGGGATAAGATTTATGAACATCTGGATAGGAATAACGTGATCAAGGATAGTCAGCATGGTTTTGTGAAGGGCAGGTCGTGCCTCACAAACCTTATTGAGTTCTCTTAGCAGGTGACTAAGGAGGTGGACGAGGGTAAAGCAGTAGATGTTGTGTATATGGATTTTAGCAAGGCGTTCGATAAGGTACCCCATGGTAGGCTAATGCAAAAACTACGGAGGTATGGCATTGAGTGTGCATTAGAGGTTTGGATTAGAAATTGGCTGGCTGGAAGGAGACAGAGGGTAATAGTTGATGGTATAGGTTCATCTTGGAGTGCAGTTACTAGCGGTGTACCTCAAGGATCTGTTTTGGGACAATTGCTTTTTGTTATCTTTATAAATGATCTAGAGGAGGGGCTTGAAAGCTGGGTGAGTAAGTTTGCGGATGACACAAAAGTCGGTGGAGTTGTGGATAGTGAGGAAGGATGTGGCACGTTACTGCAGGATATAGACAAGTTGCAAAGCTGGGCAGAAAGGTGGCAAATGGAATTCAATGTAGCTAAGTGTGAAGTCATTCACTTTGGTAGGAGTAACAAGAAGATGGATTACTGTGCTAATGGTAGGCTACTTGGTAGTGTGGATGAGCAGAGGGATCTTGGTGTCCATGTACACAGATCTCTGAAAGTTGCCACCCAGGTAAATAGTGCTGTGAGGAAGGCATATGGTGTACTGGGCATTATTGGTAGAGGAATTGAGTTCCGGAGTCCTGAGGTCATGTTGCAGTTGTATAAGACTCTGGTGCGGCCTCATCTGGAGTATTGTGTGCAGTTTTGGTCGCCATACTATAGGAAGGATGTGGGGACATTGGAACGAGTGCAGAGGAGGTTTACCAGGATGTTGCCTGGTATGGTAGGAAAATCGTATGAGGAAAGACTGAGGCACTTGGGCTGTTCTCATTGGAGAAAAGAAGGTTTAGGGGAGATTTGATAGAGGTGTACAAGATGATTAGGGGTTTAGATAGGGTAGACACTGAGAACCTTTTACCGCTAATGGAGTCAGCTGTTACAAGGGGACACAGCTTTAAATTAAGGGGTGGAATGTACAGGACAGATGTTAGGGGTAGATTCTTTACGCAGCGGGTTGTGAGTTCATGGAATGCCCTGCCAGTAGCAGTGGTGAACTCTCCCTCTTTATGGTCATTTAAGCGGGCATTGGATAGGCATTTGGAAGTTATTGGGCTCGTGTAGGTTAGGTAGGATTCGGTCGGCGCAACATCGAGGGCCGAAGGGCCTGTACTGCGCTGTATTTTTCTATGTTCTATGTTCTATGTTCTTTCACGCAGGATTGCACTTTAATTAAGGGGTTTGGACTATCTCGCGAAGTAGCTGTCATGTTCTTCAACTGTCCCGCCCTTTAATATTTTTTGCCAAGTCCACTCAGTCCAAGCCCTTCCTCCGGCCAGTAAAATTGTCATTGTCCAACACTACACCTCACATCTGTGACTCTGCCTTCACTGTTTCAGTCTGAATGTGAAACTGAAGCATGTTGTGGTCACTCTTTCTAATGTGATCTTGTACTACAGTATGATTTTTTACTCCTACCTCATCAAATTATAACAAAGCCAGTTCTCCATTTCGTTCCTTGAGACGTTACTCGAAGAAATAATCCCTCATACGTTTGATGAATCGTTCTTTGAGGCTCTCCTTGCCAATTGATTAATCCAGACCAACCTAGGGGACTCTAACACCAATCACACCCAGGCGACTCTAATTGCAATTCCTGTACAGCTGGTAGAAAGTTTAACCCTTTGCGATTTGGTTTAAATGCGCATGTGTTTGTCGGTGATTGAGTGTTTGTGCTTTGTTCCCTGGAGCTTGAGATCCGGGACTGTTTTGAATCTGATTTCTATTATGGAAACTTAAAATGATTTATTTTAAGGTTCAGGGTTTTACGGTGATTATGAAATAAAATGTTAACTCCTGTTCTTTTACAGGTCATGACTGCCTTACTATCAGTTTCTAACGAATCTCTTTTATCCTTATATAAAAGCGATTCATGGAGGACAGTTGAAATGTCAGTTCAACTTTGGATTGTAATTTTAAAAAATTCCTATGGTTAATATCTGTGATCTTGGATTCTGCTATTATTCATGTATTCGACGTTTTTTTAAAAACTTGAATCGACAAATCCTTTTAAGGCAGCTCCGGTTATTTCACGACCGAAAGCATTGTCATTGAGCAATGACTGGTCAGGACGAGTTAAGAAAACTAATTTTGGAAATAAATTAAAGATCTAAAATTGGGTAATTTTAGTGGTTTTCAAAGATGGGAACTGCATGCATTTTACGTTTTAAATGTGAAATGCTGACTAAATGAATTTGTAGCATATACACACACACACACACACACACACACACACACACACACACACACACACACACACACACACACACACACACACACACACACACACACACACACACACACACACACACACACAGTTCCAAAAAGTATAATTAGGAACAGACTTTAAACTTAGAAAAGCATAAATTGATGAATCGGTATTTGAAGTTATAGGAAGCAAGAAATATTGCAATGCTTCTTAACAAAGAAATTCAATGTCCAAACAAACATCTGGCAACGTAACATGAGAAGTGGAAACAAAGAGCAAAAATAATGATAGCCCACAGTTGATGAGGTAATAAAGAAAACGATAAAACTAAAAGGACAACGAAACCGGAATGGTGGGTGGCAGCATGTTGAAAATAAAGGGACGAGATGTTAAGTGGTTTGGTGGGCAGGAACAGGAATCGAGGTAGAAATCCCCACAGGCGTGATGTTATTGCTGTGGATAGACAGGTCATTTTAAGTAGTAATGTCCGGATCTGAAAAAGGAAGAGAGGGCAATATTGCTTATGAATTTTGATAAGGAAGAGGGGTGTCAGGAGTTCCTGCCCCCGGGTACCCACCAGGAACCCTTGATAAATTTGAAGGTGCGACTTTATAAAGAGGACGTAGTTTTCCTAGTCGATACGGGAGCAGCAAGGTCATCCTTAAATTTTGAGCCCAATGGAGCAGGAATGAAAGAGTTAACTGGATTATGGCGACAGTTTTGCGATGAGAGGGACGAAGAATCAGTTTTGCGCTCATGACAAAATATTGCCACCAAATTGGGATTGAATTAACTGCAAATGGTGCTATGGAATCTGTTGAGGTTCTTTAAAATAAACGTGCTCGAGTAAAACAATTACGGAAATAGAATGAGAAGTCACAAGTGACTGGTAAACAGACAGAACTGTGCAATTAATTTCTAAAAATGTTTTGGACACTTGTTGCGTTTCCACCCTGAATCACAAATAATCATTATTTTATATATGTAGTATATAATTAATAATTAAGATCTTTAAAAAAATCAATTGTGTTAGCCTGAATCAATATTAATTGGCAGGATCCCTTCACACATTCTCAGTGACCTGTCATGTTGATTCACAGTTAATTTAAAACATAACTGCATTAATTCATTGTTACTTAAAGAATGGAACGTTACGTTACTGACCGATGAGATAACGAAAGAAGCAGCCCTAAATCCACAGAAAACTGTGGTTTATTCCCTATACCTACTGTTCCAGGTCCTCGGGAACCTCCAATATTTACTGAAAGAGATGAAAATGAATTGAAAAATTTAGGCGCTGCAAAATCAGCAGACATATTTTGGATGAAGGAAGTGAAATGTTAAACAAAATGATGACGCGAGAAATTATGGCTGTCCTACATCAGGGGAGCCACTGGGGAGTGGAAGTCATGTGCGATTTAGTCTTAGGGAAATATGGATGCAAAGGGATATATACGAGAGCCAAATAGGTATGTGAGGGATGCATTACACGTAAAAAAAAATAAACAAGGAAGTATTAAGAAAACAAATCCCAGGAGGGAGAGAACCTGGGCTAAGACCATTCCAGAGCATCCAGGTAGATTATACCGAATTACCCCAAGTGGGAAGACTGAGATATATTGGTAATAGTTGATCATTTATCCAGATGGGTGGAGGTATATCCTCTGGCCACTGCCAATCCCAGAAACTAAAGATTTGTTCTTAAAGAAGTATATACTGGGCTTGTCCTCCTCTTTATCTTTCCTCTGGAAACAGGATTTGTTGGCACAGGGCGTATCCGCCCCTTGAATTCGCTATTCATCCAATTCAAAAGGGAGATTGGGTCTTACTAAAAACATGGACAGAGACTAAAATGCAGCCAGACTGGAAAGGGCCGGACCAGGCCTTTTTGACTGAAACAGTGATAAGGACGGTGGGGAAAGGCTGGATTCACTCCACTCGGATCAAAGGGCTAGTGGAATCTCCAATTGAGGAAGACGTCTGGACAGCCGAATCAATGCAAGAACCGCTGAAACTCAGACTGAAGAGACATTGAGTAACTGATTATACAGTGGTGATGCGAGCGATGGAATATTTCTGTAGGATTGTACATTAAGTCTTTTGGTGCTTCAGTATGATTTTTAGAACGCTGGGGATGCTTAGAGTTATGATACTAGCTCTTTTAGTATTGGGATTTTATGAAACATCATTTTCATATGTGTTATTAACTGTCCCTGAGTCTGATAATCCGCAAGTAATAGATGCCGATGCATGCAGCTTCGTAAATTGTGGGGATGTAGATAATCAAAAACAGTACCGCAGCTCAGAGATACATCTTATGTCCTATGGGGATGGCCTTTGGGATGGTACTTGCTATAATCGTCTCTTCACAGTACACTGGGCCCCAGCTTTCGATTGTCCCGATAAAGAGTGCGACCCAATATACATAACGATAAAGAAAACCACATGGTACGAAGGAATTTTGGGGTGGAGGGTGTGGAGATACCTATCAGGTACAATTAAATGAAACATTTGGGATAGAAATTACAACAAAGGGAAATGATTTCTCAGGCAGTTGTTTTAGAATTGGCGTCGGAAAGGGAAAATGGGCAGAACTACTGGGTAATAAGATACAACCTTTCACCCCTCTCGATGACCCTAAAGTAGTAAAAAAAAAGTTAAGGACTTGAAACAGACTATCGAAATAGAAATTGGATACGGTGATACAAATGTCTGGGTAAAGTATATTGTAAAACTTCTGAATAAGAGCAATTGCTATGCATATGCCTCCGGTAGGCCAGTGGCCCAGGTGTTTCCCTTTCCACTCGGATTGAAGCGAGACAGGAAGAGCATGAAATGTATGATATCCCTGCAACAGGATAAGACTGCATGGAATGATAGGAACTACACCTCCTTATCTCTGATGTTCCCTCCCTTGGAGATGAAAGACTTAACCCCCCCTCCAAGTTTTCAGCTGTAGTAGGAAATCACATATCGTATGTGCATAGATGAGGTACAAATCGGTCAAGAGATTTGGGGAAGCTGAAATTATGTACAGAAATTAAGAATTTCACTGATACACACAAGGGAGGTAACTACTCAGCACTAAAGTTGGCCGAGTGGATTTGTGATCATACTGTGGAGGCAAAATATTGAGACCCACTCTACCTCCAGATTGGAGAGGGAGATGTGCAATTATACAATTGGCAGTTCCATTCACCCTGGCGTTTGAGAAGGAAAAGATACGAGGGTAAAAGAGAAGGAGTAAGAGATCATTCTTAGGTTCTTCTTTCGATGACAGGATTTATCTCAATTCTATAGAGGTCCCTGGGGGCCGGGTGGGTGGGTACCTGATGAGGTCAAGGCTCGCAACCAGATTGCAGCAGGCATTGAGGCAGCTCTCTTTTGGTGGGTAACAGTTAATAAAAATGTAGATTGGATCAATTACATTTTCTATAATCAACAGCGATTTATAAATTATACAAGTGATGCGGTTAAAGGAATATCAGAACAGCTTGATGTGACAAGTAGGATGGCATGGGAAAACAGAATGGCCCTTGATATGACTCGAATGGAAAAGGTGTGTGTGTGTGTGTGTGTGTGTGTGTGTGTGTGTGTGTGTGTGTGTGTGTGTGTGTGTGTGTGTGTGTGTGTGATGTTAGGAGGAAGCTGTTGTACTTCATTCCTGATAACACTGCACCTGATGGTTCAATTACTCGGGCCTTAAGAGGATTTACTACCTTAGCAGAGGAACTGGCTGATAATTCAGGAGAAGACACATCTCTCATGGGATGGCTTGAATCATGGTTTTGAAAATAGAAGGGGTTGGTGGTTTCCATCCTTACTTCCCTAATAATAGTAGCCAGGATATTGGTAACCATTAGCTGTTGCATCATACCCTGTATACGAGGGCTCACCCAAAGACTTATTGAGACAGCCTTAATGAAACAGATGCCCCTAAATGGGAATCACGCAGAAGGACGTTTTTTTCTATTAAATAATGAGGGGATGAGTGAGACCAAGATGGACGAAGTCTCATGAATAATGCTTGTTAATTTTGGGGGCGATGCTTACTGGAAAAATTGCAGAAACAACAATTGAATGTAAAAATAAAAAGGGAGAATTGTGAGGAGTAATTATAAATCTTGTTATGTCCAATGATCACAAGGCTGAATCATGAAAGAGAAACAGAGGTGCAATTTAAGCGAGATATGCTTGTATAAACAGTTATAAGCATCTGTTTCCAGGTTCTGAAAAAACAAGAAAAAACACAATAAAGAGGTCATAAGGCTCAGTGTGGGCAAAGAATAGAAGGAAATATTGCTTTATCGAGCATGTAAGCAGATGGCAGTCAAGGAGGATATATAACAATAGACCACAGAGGGATGTGATGAAGCAGCCAAGCAGGACATGCATTTTTGTCACGAACAAGGCCAGATGAGGCAAGGGATAAACAGCCATGGTTAGAGAACTGGGAGATGCAATCATGGTAGAAGCAATGGGATAAGCGGGGGAGGAGTAAAAGAGGAATGAATTGTATAAAAAACTGTGAACTTGTTAAACTCGTTGTGCCTATCTTATAGCCACCACTCTTGCAAGAGTATATGAACGATACTGCTGCTTCAGATCTTGACGCGGACTGAAATTATTGAAGTCAGTGGGTTCTCTTTCCCACACAACCATGGAGAGCCCGCTTTTAAAATCAGGCCTCACTTCCTAAACATTCTTTGCTGGACCTTTCACTCCTCTGACGGATGCCATTCATATCAACGTGTACCACGATAGCTGGCTGTTCATCCTCCCCCTTCAGTATGCCCTGAACATGCTCAGAGACATCCCTGATCCTCACACCAATCGCCCTTTGTATGATTAATTCATAGAATTCATCCCACTGGGGTGGGAAAACAGGCCATTTCACACAGCATGTCCACGCTGACCCTCCGAAGTGTAAGGCACTTTGACCCATTCACCTACTCGATTACTCTGCATTTGAACCTGACTAATGCACCTAACCGGCACATCGCTGAACACTATTGGCAAAAAGAAAACAACCTAGACCCATTCTGTTATCCTGTGTTGAATCTGCTTTCTCACAATATATACTTCCAGAAATACTGAGCATTTCTAGCAACTTCTGGTTTTGTCACCGATGATATTTGCATATTGAAAAAAACATAACCAACTCAGACTTGAAACGAAGCTGAATTCAAACTCTCAGGAGAAAACTAAATATTTGGTTATTCACTGATTCCAGGAAAACTCCATTGAATTACTCCTGTTCTGCCCGTGAACGGCATTTGTTCACTTTCCCAATCCTGAATAAAGGAGATTTTTGCCTTTTTTTAATATCAGAAAGCTCGCAAAAGTTGCACATTTACTTATTCAAATGGAAATGTGATTGCATCTCATCCTTTCACCTCAGTTCAATTAGAGAGGATTATTCACTAAACACACACAATGCATTACTTTGTCGAAGAATGCCAATAACATTGTTAGTAATTGTAATCATAACTGGAAAGAGGGATTTAGACAAAGGAAGGATGAGTGAAAGCGGGTCTTTTTTGAACAGAAAAGACTATTATGTGAACTTAGGTGATCAAATTTATGTAAAACTACGTAGGGCTGACAAATGATATTGTTATGAAGGTGAAGAGGTGTACATTGTTCTGAAAAAAGTTAAAATGTAACATTTGACTGTGAAACAAATAGCGATTCTGAGTTGCCATGGTACAAAAGCAAATTCAAATTCAGCCAGTCGGTTTAACTATGCCCCAATACACTGAAATTCAATGTAGTTTAATATATAATATATCTGATGGCATCAAAATCAATGAAATAATGCAATGTTTTGAGGTGTAAAACCGGTCAGTTTGAACATTTAAGGAGAGAACTGACAAGGGCATTCACAAAGGTAGACTGCTAGCTGAAGAGCTTTCTGAAAGGTAACTGTCTGTAAGAAGTTTGCACAGCAGAACATCAAAGCCATCCAAGATAAAAATCTACAGAGAAAAGTCTACAAAGGAGAATTGACAAAGCTGACTTGGTTTGAAAGGTGATTATATATTTTTTTAAAAAATCTTAATAATGGTGATTTGTTTCATCGGAACATTATTGTGGAGTGGGAGGGGAAAAAAAACAGGTTACCGAAACGAGTTGTAAGTAATTGTTCATTTTAGTATTCTCTGTTGGACTTAAACAACAAAATTATTAATTTTACTTTAAATAGTAACCTTTGTAAATGGATCTTTGCCTCTCAAAATGTAACAGATTAGGGCATGAGGTGAACCTTTTTATGTGTGGCTGGTTTCGATTAGGAGCGGAGTTTACCATGTGTCATAATAGTTTGGGGCCTTGTGTCTGCGATTTGAACAAGTTGACACAGAGCCAGTCTGAGATTTGGGCAGAGTTAAATATGTTCAGAGTATGAAAATGCATCGTAGATTTAATCATTTACACGTTATTGTCCAAGAACTTTAAATAAAAAGTCGGGGAGACATTTTGTTTCATTTCGGTGACTTGCGGTTGGTTAAATTTAAACTGAGAGAAATGGATCTTAAAAAATGTTAAAGAGGTTCTGGGGTTTGAAGATGATTCTCACATTTGCCGAGGGCATTGACGAGGAATTTAAAAGCCAAAAATTTGGAATTAGCAAAGAAATTAGACTTGGCTTTAAACAAGAACAAGAGTAAAGCTGAAATTGTCAGGAAATTACTCAAACAATGAGGTGTGTCAGAGAAACAGACAAGTGCAGGAGATTTAGAAAAAAACTTGAATTACAATTGAAGAAAATGAAGTTTAAAGATAAACAAAGGGACAGAGAAAGAGAGAAGAAAGAGACAGCACGGGGGAAGAGAGAGAGAGAGAGAGAGGAATAAAAAGAGAGCAGAAAGTTCTTTGCTGAACAAAGAGAGAGCAAATTTGAACTTGAGAAGTTGTGGTTAAGGCAGCAAAGTCAAGTGAACAGGATGGAGCGTAAAAAGGACATTAGTGAAATATACAACTATGTCAAAACTCTGCCACATTTTGATGAGAAGGATATTGTAGCCTTCTTTATTTCATTTGAAAATTTGGCTAGGCAGGTGGAGTGGTGCAAGGATTTATGGGTAATGCGAGTTGGGTCTAAGCTGGTAGGCACAGCTACTGAGGTATTTGCTGCAGTGTCAGATGAGGGGTCAAGAGATTATGAAGACGTGAAAAAAAGTATTTTATGTGATTACGAATTACGAATTGGTACTGGGAGCATGTAGATAGCAGTTCGGACACATAAAGAAGAAACCAGGTCAGACTTATTTTGAGTTCGAAAGAATTAAACGTCGGCATTTTGATAGATTGGTGCAGGCTTTAAAGATAGATAAGACCCATGAGGCTCTAAGGGAGATTATTCTGCTGGAGGAGTTTAAAACCTCACTTCCAGAGACGATAACAATTCACGTGGAGGAAAAGAAATTTCAGAAATCGAGAAGGGCAAGAGTAATGGCAGATGAATACATGTTGCTGCATGAGACAAGCTTCGAGCCAGAATTTCGTCCTGTGAGGGATATAATTTTGGAGAAGGGGAGATGCTACACTATAAAAGAAAGAGTGGAACATATGAGTTTACCAAAGGTTAAAGAAGCTGCCCAAGAGAGTGGAAAGGAGGTGAAAGATCTCAGGTGTTTTCACTGTAATGGAGTGGGACACAGAAATTACAGTGCCGGTAGTTTCAGAAGGGCATTCGGGAAAAGGTAGTTTCACTGACATAAGGAGGAATATGTATGTTCACAGTTCTGATTGTTAAGAAAGGAACTGGGGGAAAAGATGTGGTAAAAGAAAAAGCTAAGCCAGTGGCATCAGTGGAAGCTTTAAAGGAATCCCCAACAAGACCCGAAGAGCTGCAGGAAAGTGCACAGCTTAGGCTGGGGATGGGTATGGAGTTAGTACTTGATCTCAACAAAGAATTCGCCTCTGTGAATAAAGTTTTCTCAGAAATAACATTGGGAGAAGGGCAAGAAATTACACATTTGAGAGGTACATGAACTCACCAGTCGCTAATAGTAAGCGATGAAGGAATTTGCAGTCTTTCTGATCTGTTACTCGAGAGTGTATTAATTTATGGGAAAGATGGTCAGAAATTTGGCATTTCCCTCGGTAAGATCAGGTTGGAGTGCTTACTCAAGACTGGGGAAGTTATAGTGAGAATGATTAACAGACTGTCAGATCCAGGCATCCAGTTTGTTCTTGGGAACGATTTAGCAGGGTCCAAGTTAGGAACGACATCCCTTGTTGTGGAGAAGCCTACGGAAGACAAAGAAACTGAAGTGTTCAATCGGAAATATCTTGGTATTTTCCCAGGCTGTGCAACAACCATATCCCACTGTTATAAGTCACAGCACGAAGGACAAAGATGAAAGAGTTGATGTTCAGTTAATGGACACCCTGTTTGCCGTAATGGTGCAGGGAAAACCTAAACAGGTTTTTGTCCTGTAAGGCGAAGGGACTTGCAACAGACAGACAAGACGATAAAAGGTATATATGTGGATGTGTACCCTGAAAAGGAGGCAAAGCATATTCATGAGGGTTATTATTGAAAGATAGATCTTAAGACAGAAATGGAGACCACATCAGGTAGTGTAGAGGAGAAATGTGCTGAGGTGCACCAGATTGTGTTGCTGGTAGCATAGAGACAGGAAGTTTTACAGGTAGCATAAGAACTACCTGTAGGAGGTCTCCTAGGGATACGAAAGACTCGGGCTAAGGAACAAAAACATTTTTATTGACCTGGAATACGCAAAGATGTGGTTAACGTTTGGCATACATGTCATTAATGTCAAATGATAGGTAGGGCACAGGCAGTAATGAAACTACCACCTCTGTTGCCAATTCCCACATTCGCAGACCCCTTCATTTGACTTATACATGAGTGTGTATGTCCCCTCCTGAAAAGTAGAGGAAAGAACGCATTGGAGAAACAGGTGTTAGTTACTGCCCCACAGAGTGAGGAATCAAATCCAAATGTCGTGGAATTTGGTGTGCCTCAAAATATGTCAAAAATGTGTAGAAGTCCTTGAGCAGTGGGATAGGTTAGTAAACTATCTGTCTCAGGAACAAAGAACACAGTTGAAAGGTTTGTTATTGCAATATGACGACATATGTTAGAATCATATGGGGGGGGGGAGAGAAATGCTATTGTACATGAAGTAGATGTAGAAAATACTGTTCAGATGAAACAATCCATATCGGGTTAATTCTCCCAAAGCCAGTCAGGTCCAGAAGGAGGTGGAGGCTATGCTCAATAAGGATATCATCGCACCAAGCTGAAGCAAGTGGAGCTCGCTGATTATCTTCGTTCCCAAAGTGGATGGGACTCAATCATTTTGCTTGGATTATTGAAATATTGACACTGTTACAAAATCAGACTTATATTCAATACCGACATTGGAGGACTGTATCGAGAAAGTTGGACAAGTCAGTTACATCACGAAGTTGGACTTTATGTGTGGTTTCTGGCAGATACCTGTATCAGAGCCAGTGAAATAAATTTACTAATTGTAACGCCACATGGTCTGTATCGATTCAAAGCGATGCCCTTTGAAATGACGAACACACCGGACACATTCCAAAGACTCATAAACAGAGTTGTGAACTGGTTAATAAACTGCGCAGTCCGTTTGGATGATGTAGTGATCTTTACTAAGTCCTGGTATATCACTTGGTACAGTTGGCAGAGATTTTTGAACGAATACGAGAAAGAAAACTGGTGATAAAACTAAACAAAACAGAATTCGTGAATGCAGACGTAATGTTCTCGGGACAAAATATCAGTCATGGAAGGTTGATCCCATGGAACGCAAAGACAAAAGTTACTCAGGAATTTCGCCGATCAACCTTGAAGAAAAAGGTGTTTCACTCCTTAGGAGTCAGTGGATTCTATCTGACATCTGTTCCAAATGTCAGCAGTGTAGTGGCACCGCTAACCAACTTGCTGAAGAGCACAAAGTTTTGGTTGACAAAATAATTCCTGGAGGCATTCGAACATTAAAAAGAAATATTGACCAACAAACCAGTTTCAGCTACACCAAACGCTTGAAAACCTTTCAAAGTTGCCATCAACGCTAGTGGCAAATGAGTTGCAGATGTCCTGCTGCAGCACAATGAGATGGGATCATACTTTCCAAAGAAACTCCAAATCCATTCAGAGAAAATATTCTACGATTGAGAAAGAACTATTGAGTTTGCTACTAGCCTTATAACATTTTAATGTGCATTCACAAACAGCGTGTTGGAGACGGTTATGTACCCAGATCCCAATCAGCTTCCATTCTTTGAACGCTTTAAAGAATATTTCATTGGAGTCTTATGTTACAGACTTTTAATTTAAAAATCGTACATGTAGCGTGTAGTAAGAATATAATTGCAGATGCGTTCTCACTGATGTAACTGACAAAGTTCAGACGAGATTTGTATTTATCTGATGGCAAATATCGGTAAATGGGAAGGAGTTAAGGTGGACTTATATTTCAGTGATCTGTATGTTATGATAATGTGTTTAAAGAATAGAAAAACAAATGAGACCGTGTTTTCATTATGATGATTCTTTTTTGAGAGAAAAGGTATTAAAAACGTGTACAGGGTACTGTACCTTTAAGAGAGTTGAAAGATTTACAAGCACAGTGAGTTCTGGAACATTTACAATGAAAGACTTGGTCCAGCAGCTGGCAGTGCCTGGGTTGGTATGAGACAAAAAAAAATCAAATCTGATCAATCCATTTAAATTATGTCCAAGAAGCTAAACTACAATCGAGTTTAAATTTGGCATTTGGTAATACTTTTAAAAAATGAAATTACCCAATGATTTGGTGTAGAAAGCTGAAAAAAATGACCACTTAGGGGAGAACTGCCATGACACCACCATCTGCAGAGTGCCCAGAGAATAGCTCTCCAAAATGTACCTTTATTTATCAATGACCTGTGAAACAGAAACTCTAAGGCGAAGAAAAGACAGAGGAAGATACAAAGAGAAGATTCGACAGCTGGCTGGTTATGAAATTTTAATGTTTTGGTATATCTTAATTGGGGCTGGGGAGCGGTGATCGGACCAGTATTGTAGAGGAGAACATAAAAAATAGTTCAGAGAAAGGAGTTGCAAATAGTTGTTAGTTGATTATTCTGTGTTAGACTTTTTTTTAAAAAAGTTGTTAATTTTTACTTTAAATAGTGACCTTTATGTTGGTTGTTGGCCTTCTGAATTTTTACAGATTGCAGCACAGGTTAAATCTTCTCTGTGTTGCAAGTTTAATTTTGCGAAGGGTGGGGGGGAGGGGGTTCCCTGTGTTGAAACACATTACTTGGATTCCTCTGCACAGATGCTGCCAGATCTGCAGAGGTTTTCCAGCACATTTCTGTCTTACGGAATCTGCAGTTCTCTTGACTTTCTTACGTGTATCATTGACAGCCACGGTTGAGGTCCTGGAGGACAGGAAGACAGCTAATATCGTTACATTATTTGTAATTTAGATGCAAGGAAAGTCCAGGGAACTACAGACCAGTGAGTTTAATGTCAAGGGTGGATAAGCGTTTGTAGGAGATTCTGAGAGGCAGGATTTACATGCATTTGGAAAGACAAGGACTGATTGGGGATATTCAGCACTGCGTTATGTCTGGGAATCCATGTCTCACAAACGAGATTGCAGGTTTTGAAGAAGTGATCAGGAAGATAGATGAATGTAAACCAGCATACGTTGTCTACGTGGACCTTAGTGAGGCCCAACAAGGTTCCACATGGTAGTCTGTTTAATAAGGTTAGATCACAGGAGATCAGGGAGAGCTGTCCAATTAGATGCAAAACTGGCTTGACCGTAGGAGACAGAGGGTTGTGGGAGAGATTTGCTGTTCCAATTGGTGGGCTGTGTCCAGCGTTGTGCCTCAAGGACCAGGCTGCTGTTGTTCATTGCTTTTGTAAATGGTTTGGATGAGAATATTGGAACTGTGAATAGTAATTTGGAGACAAAACCCCCAAAATTGGAGTTCTGGTGGACAGTGAAGAAGGCTATCTTAGAGAACAAAGATATCTTGATTTACTTGACAAGTGGTCTGAGGATTGGCTGTTATAGCTCCATGCAGATAAATGTGAGATGTTAGACAAACGAGTGTAGGATTTATTCAGAAAATGGTAGGGCGCTGGGGAGTGTTGTCAAACAGAGAGATCCAGGGTCCAGGTATGTAGTTCCTTGAAAGTGAAGTCGCAGATTGACAAGGTAGTGAATAAGGCATAAGGCAATCTGACTTCCATCAGTCAGAGCATTGATTATAGGAATTGGTATATCATGATGTGGCTCTACAAGAGAATGGTAAGGCCACATTTGAAGCTCTGAGTGCAATTCTTGTATCCCTGCTATTGGACGGATGTTAGAAACTGGGAAGGGGACAAACGTATTTAAAATATCTGCTGGAGATGAGAGATTTTGAGATATAAGGGTATGCTAGGATTTCGTTCCTTTTGCGTTGGAGGCTGAGAAGTGAACTTTATTACATCATTTGAGGCATGGATAGGAGGGTATGTCCAGAACCAGAGAGGAGAGGTTTAAGGTGAGAATGAAGACATTTGAAAGAGATCTCAGGGACAGTTGTTTCTCACAGAGGGTGGTGTGTATATGCAGCGAGCTGTCAGAGGAAGTGGCATTGGGGAGTACAATTACAACATATGAAAGACAATTGGATGCGGACATGAATAGAAAAGGTTTGGAGGGGTCTGTGCCAAAAGAAGAAAGATAGTAATCATTCAGTTTCGGTAATCAGGTGAGCATGGAAGAGTTGGGCCAAAAGGTCTGTTTGTATCTTGTCTAAGTCGAAGAGTCTATGACTCTTTCACTCCTCCTTCATCGCTAATACTTCATTGCACTCAATTCATTTCCAAGTCAAAACTCATCTGCAAACACTTTAAATAATCTAACTCTCTAAACTTTCTTAAATAGAGAATTCCTGACATTGATGTGCTTCTGTAGACTACAGCAGCAGCAGACGCAGAATTAAATTCAAGCACAATCTGTAACGTTTTTCCTGGGATAATCCCTCACTGTACCATTCCAACCAAGTTAATCTGTAGTTCATTGATGTATAGGTGAACGTGCCAGTGTCCCAATTTACCTAATCCTGATAACAACCTGGTGATGGACGGTTAAAAAAATTCATAGAGGAGAGGACTCCACTATTATCCCAGTAATAAATAATGGAACAGTCCTGTACATCAGTGTAAAAGATAAGGATGTAGTTCTGGCAAGATACTCCGCCAGACGTGTTGAGTGGATGATCCACCTCACCCTCGCCATAATGCCCACATAATCACAGATGCCCATCTTCAATCAATTTGATTTGCTGCACGTGACATGAAGAAACAGCTGAACACAGTAGATACAATAAAGGCAATGAGCTTTGACCCCATTCCTGCAATAGGACTGCAGACTTGTGCTGCACAACAAGCCGTGTCTCTGGGGAAGCTGTTTCATCCCTGCTCCAACTTTGACATCTCCCTGGCAAAGTGGAAAGTTACTCAAATATGCCCCATCCCCTAAGAGGAGATTAATTACAATCTAACCATTTACCCCCATCAGTCCCATCACGATTGTTCAACTGATAGAAGCTCTTTTTAACAGATCTGTCAAACAGCACAGAAATAACTAGCTCAGTGCGGTTTCCAATAGATCTCTACGTGGAGTTGGTGCAGTTGTGGAAATGTCACTGGATTACTAATCCAGACCAGACTAATGCTCTGGCAACTGATGGAAATTAATAACAATTAATAAAATATCGAGATCTAAAATCTGGTATCAGTAACGGTGAAGCTGAAATCAATGTCGATTGCAAACTCCAATTAGCTTCATCAATGTACTTTCAGGAAGTGAATTCTGGCCTGGTGAATTCCATGCATTCCTGGTCTGGCCTAAGTGATAGTCTAGACACACACGCATGTGATAAACTTTTCAATGGTCTCTAAAACGGTAAAGCAAGACACGAAATTGTATCAAACTACTCCGAGGTTTGGAAGGATAAAACTGACAGAACTTCCAGCAGCAGCCTCAGTATTGGAAAAGGGAACGGGAATCACAGTCCTGTTGGCTCTACAGAGGCGTCCTTCCTAACATCTGAGAGCTTGTGACAGCCATGCTCCAGATGTCTCTCGATCCCTTTCATGTCGAGAAATCCTTATTTATATTCAGTGCCTTGTATTCCACAGCTTATGTGGGAGAGAAATCCCCAGATTCACCAGTCACTGAGTGCAGACATTTATTCTCATCTCAATGCAGAGTGGACTGTCTGTACTTAATACTGTGGGCCCTTGTTTTAGATGTTCAAGCCAGGGGAATTATCATCCCTGGTTCCAATCTGAATCACCCTGTCAGAGTTTTATATATTTCACTGAGATCTCCACTCATTTTCCTAAACACCATGGAATACAGGCCCAGCCACCCCAACTCTGCTCCCACAACAAGCCTGTCATCCCAGAGATCATTCTGGTCATCCTTCACTGCACTCCCTCAATGTCAGGTTTGTCCCTTATAAGGTAAGGAGACCAAAACTGGACACAATACTGCAAAATGTTCAAGATGGGCTCTCAACAAGGTCCCGTACAGCTGCAGTAAGACACCCTTAGTCCTAACAGTCAATCTCCGAGAAATAAGATCAACACACCATTTATCTTCCTGCCTGCTTTCTGCTCTTGCAATATTGCTTTAAGTGACTGGTGTACAAGGAGACGCAGATGCTTTTCAATGTTGCAGTTCCCCATTTGTTGGGTCTATGTACACTGGTCAGCGTGCCCAATGCCATTCCTTGTATTGGCTTCTGGTTTGAGAACTCACTGCCCTGCATGGACACGGAGGGCTGTGCAGAAGGAAAAAAAGAAAGAACATAAATCCCTTTAAAGGTTAACATGTTTCATCCAATGCCATTTCAAATGATAGGTTGCTGTTTTATAGCCCCCATCAAAGCGCACAGCGTCACATCCACCCCCATTGATCTTCATCTGCCACGTATTTGCCCATTCACTCCACTTGTCTCCATCACTTTGGTGATTTTTTTCTTAAATTCTCCTCGCCCACTAACAATCCGGTATAATTTAGTGCTGTCAAAAACTGAAAAATATTGCATTTGATTCCCTCAACTAAATTTTTGACATGCATTGAGAATAGCTGGGGCCCAATAACTGATCCCTGTGACACGCCATGATCTAAATACATTGCATGCATTTTTCGGTGTATGTATTGCCCAGTCAGTTTCTCAAATATGTTCCCATTTCATGTTGACCCATTGCATAAGAACGTACTAACGAGGAGAAGGAATAGGCCATCGGGCCCTTCAAGCCTGCGCCACCATTCAATAAGATAATGGCTAATCATTTCATAGCCTCAGCTCCACTTACACACCCCCCCCCACCCCCGACTCACCATAACTCTTAATTCCTTTACTGTTCAAACATTATCCAACTGAGTCAAACACATTCAATGACAAAGCCTCAAATATTTCACTGGTCGAAGAATTCCACAGATTTACAGCCTTCTTGGTCAAGAAGTTCCTTCTCAATTCAGTCCGAAATCTGCTTCATCTAATTTTGAGGCTTTGCCCTCTTGTCCTAATTTCATGTACTACTGGAAACGTCCTTTATATTTCTATCTTATCTACTCTCTTCACAATTATACATGTTTCTATCAGATCCTCCCTCATTCTTTCAATTTCCAATCAATATATAATTCCAGTCTATTCAGTCTCTCCTCAAAACCCCCCCCCCCCCCCCCCCCCCACCCCCCGCACCTCTGGAACCAACTTAGTGAGCCTCCTCTGAATCCACTGTAGTGCTAGAATTTCGTTTCTAAAGTAGGGAGACCAAAGTTGTACGTATTACAGGTGTGGTCTCACTAGCATCCAGTAGAGCTGCAACATAACTCCCTGCTTTTACGCTCAATCCGTTTTGCAATGAAAGACAAAATTCCATTTGCCTCGTTAATTACTTTTTGCCCCTACAGACCAACTTCTGTGATTCATGCACAAGGACACCCTGGTCCCTCTGCACAAGAGCATGCTGCATTGTTTTGACAATTCAAATAAGAGTCCTCTTTCTTATTTTTCCTACCAAAATGAATGATTTCACATTTATTATAATTGTACTCCATCTGAAAGACTTTGGCCCACTCACTTTGTAACTTATAACAGTCCTCTGCACACGTATCTCTGCCACTCATTTTAGTATCATCTGCAATCTTTGAGACACGACACTTGGTCCCCTACTCCAAATCATCTATGTAAGCTGTGAATAGCTATGGTCCCAGCACTGCTCCATGAGGCACTCTAATAGTCACTGATCAGCAACCAGAAAAACAATCATGTATTCCTGGTCGTTGCTTCATGTGAGTTAACCAATCCTCTATTCATACTTATATATTACCTGTCATGCCACACCTTACACAGCAGCCTTTTCGACGTCACTGTATTTTTTTTAGATTACTTATTGTGTGGAAACAACCCCTTTGGACCAACAAGCCCACACTGACCCATGGAAGCGCAACCCACCCAGACCAATTCCCCTACATTTTACCCCTTCACCTAACGCTAAGGGCAATTTAGCATAGCCAATTCACCTAATCTGCATGTTTTTGGCAGGAAATCGGAGCACCCGGAGGAAACCCACACAGACCCGGGGAGAACATGCAAATTCCACACTGACTGTCGCCCAAGGCTGGAATTGAACCTGGGACCCTGGTGCTGTGAGGCAGCAGTGCTTACCACTGAGCCATCGTGCTGCGAAAGTAGGCTATAGATATTCAGGTAACTAGGAATAATGTAGTTTGGTGTTTTCTGGCTGGCGTTGTTGTACTGGGATGAAAGGCCTGTTTGTATGTTATATGACTCTATCACTTTAATTTTTGGAAACAGAGAACGTAGTCTCACTATTTCCATAGCTTGTGAGCATCAGATAATGAGGAATACAATCTCCAAGGGCACACAGGATTTGAAGCTATATCATTCTCCCTTCACTATCAAATTGTTAAGAACCCGTTTCTATCTTTGTAACATTCCTGTTAGTGTTCCTGCACCACAAGAATCCCTGGAGTTTATCATCATATTCTGAATAGAAATTAAACACAGGCTACATAATGCTGGCCTTGGTAATGAAACACACCTCACAAGAACAACTGAAAATACTAACGTTATCCATTCGACCCAATCGGATTTCTAAAGCAGTTTCAAAGCAGGTTTTCCCTTTGTTCAATGCTCCTGACCTCTCTACAACATTATGAACCTTTCCTGGGTGCTTTTCCCGTGCTGTTTAAAAGTCACATTTGGAACGCTGTGCCCAATAATCTGAAAAGAGAGTTTCCATGTTCATAAGAATTGTGTCAGTTTTGTTTAGTATTTAAAGACAACAGAAATGCAGAAACTAGAATCAGGAGTAAGGAATCAAAACAGTTCCACCATGCAATAACATCGTGGGTGATCTGACTGTGGCTCAATCACGCATTCCTCCTTTGCTCTTACAATGTTATTGCGTCATTCTTAGTCAAGCATCTGCCTGCCTCTGTCCTAGGAATACTCAAAGTCTTATCTTCTATTGTTCTCTGGGTACAACACTTTGAGACGATTACACCAAATCACCATCTTCTTCAAGGAGATATTCTTCAACTTTACAGCCCATCTGTTTATGGTAATCTCTCACACAAGCCAAAACATCGTTTCAGAATTCAAATTCAAAAGACTACTTGGAGTATTCTGGGGTTAAACAAGATCACATTATTTGCCGAAACACAAGCAGATCCAGGGCCAGTCAGTTCAAGATTTTCTCCGTAAATAAATGTTGCTCCCAGGAGTCAGCTGAGTGAATCTTTTCTGGATTACATTTCATATCATCGTGGTCTTCGCTTTCTTCATGTGGTTATACCAATACATTATAAATCTGTACAAAATCATTCCTACTTTCGAATGTATTGCGTTTCAGGAAGTTTCAACATTTATTTTACATCTCTAAAAATTTGATGTGCATGAAATTTTTTTTATTTTGTCATCGAGGTACCGGTTTCTCCGTGCCTAAAGCCAATCTCTACATTGAAATAATACGCTACTTTTCCATTCAACCCTCTAATATGTTTGAGCACAGACACATTTTTGCTACTATGCTCCATACACCAATATTTGCCTGCTCACTTGGCCCACCTTAATCTCTTTTTAGACTCATGTCCTCTTCATAGCTTCCTTCTCTAACAGTTTCAACAGTTTGTAATCTTCCCTAATACAGACAGACTATTTGGTCAAAGAAACGTACTGTGGCGTCATTTCAAAGTAATTTAAAATGAAATATTTTTTACTCCATGTCTAAACTATAAATTTGAGACAAAGCTAAAGTGTTTTGCAGTCGCATCACTCAGTTCCCATTACTCAACGTAGGGTCAGATGGTGTGGAATGTGTGGAATGTGTGTGGGTAGAATTGAGGAATCGCAAAGGTGAAAAAACACAATTGGAGTTATGTACAGGCCTTTGCATCGTAGTCAGGAGCTGGGGCGCATGATAGACGAGAAGACAGAAAAGATATGTAGAAAAGGCAAAGCTACAGTGAGTGGGGGATTTCAATATGCAGGTGGACTGGGAAAATCTGACTGGTAGTGGTTTGCAAGGAAAGGAATTTGTGGAATGTCTATGAGCAGGTTGAGGTGCAGGCAACAAGGGAACGGGTAATACTGGATTTAGAGCTGTGCAGTGAGACAGACTTGATAAGGAAGCTTAAGGTGAAGGAACCCTTTGGAGGCAGTGATCCTGATATGATTGAACCTAAACTTCAATTTGAGAAGAAGAAAGTAGAATCAGAGTTAATATTACAGCTGGATAAAGGCACCTACAAAGACATGAGGGAGCAGCTGGGTAGAATTGTCTGGGAGAGGAGCCGAGCAGGAAAGACACTGGAACAGTAATGGCGGGAGTTTCTCGGAGCAATTTATGAGTCACAGCAGATTCATCCCGAGGTAAAAGATGCATTGTACATGGAGGATGAGGCATCCATGGATGACTGGGGAATGCATGACTAGGGTAAAAGTAAAAGAGAAAGCAGATAACACGGCCAATGGCAGTGGGAAACCAGAGGACTGGGAAGCTTACAATGAGGAACAGAGGACAACAAAATAATAAATAAGGAGGGGGAAGATTAAATATGAGGGTAAGCTACCAGTGATATAAAGGACGACTGTAAGAGTCTATTTAGATATATAAAGGGCAAAAAAGAGAAGCAGAAGTGGGTGTTGGGGCATTGGAGAATAAGGCTGGAGAGATGGTAGTGAGGAACAAATAATAGATGAAAAACTGAATAATTATTTCATGTCAGATTTCACGGCGGAAGACATGAATAATATCCCAAAAATTCAAGAGAATCAGGAGGCAGAGCTGATTAGGAGAAGCTACTCGAAAAAACTAAATGGGTATATAACCTGGATGGAGATCTTCCAGAAATCTTTGGAATCAGGGAGGATCCCAGAAGACGAGAAAATTGTGAACGTGGCACGCTGCTTGTTTAAATAGATATTTTTATTGAAAAAAGGAGATTTTTGAATTGTTTTACAAAATTACAATGATAGTACAAACTAACGTATTCTGCTTTATAATATAATAAAAACCCCAATATAGAATTTGAAAACAAACTACTAATCTATTCTCCAAACTAGCTAAACATAAGATAGGATATCCTACGTTACTAACAATAAACAAAAGGGTAAAAGAAAATAAATAAGTAAATAAATAACTAGATACATATTTTTAAACATTTGTATTAAGTAATAACAGATTTAATATTGATAGAGGATTACTCCTCCCAGGGCCCCCGAACCAGCCAGAACCACCCCCATGGCTAAGCAAAGTCTCTGAACAATGTGGCTGATATATCTGTGTCAATGTAGTTCAAGAAGCGATGCCATGTTCTATAAAATAATTCCACCTCTTAGTGCACCATATTCATAAGGAAGTTAAGGGGATATATTCCATGACTATCCTGTGCTAATTTGAAAGTCATAGGGGACCTTCGGATTCCAATTCACTAAAATGTTTTTTCCCGGACAAAAGGAAAGGATAATGAATAATATCCTCCAGTATACATCCAAAGAAGGGAAATTTGGGGAGCCGAAAAGTAGAGGCACAAGGTTCAACCCAATCTCCATACCCAGAATCTTTGGCAAGGCATTCGCTACTCTATCTCAATTCATGCAAGTCTTACGGGATGTCCACAGACAATGTGTGAGAGCACGAACTTCTATTTTGCATATAGGACTCATTGGGGATGCTCCTGCCTTAAACTTTGCAAGTCACCCAGGTGCTATGTGAGCCCTGTGAAGTATCTTCAATTGGATAGCCTGAGTTCTGTTACAAATAGACATCTCCCTAGCGTTTTCCCAGACGTCCTCCCACATCTCTAAGGAGTATTCAATCCCCAAATCTTGACCCAAGCCCAACGTTCCCACTATAGGGGTATAAGGGAGGTTTTTTGTAGGTTACCCTCATCCTGTCTCATTATCCTCCAGGTTTTGATTGTATTTAATACAATAGAATTTTTACAATGATCCAAAATGACTCTCATCTTATCGATAAATAGTACATTGATGAGGGAATATTTTGCTTGGGGGGCTTCAATATGTAACCAGATTGATTGTGGTTCACAAGAGATCCAATCAGCTACGTAGGATAATAGAGAGCTCAATTCGTACCTCCTGAAATCCGGAAAATCCAGCCCACCCCTTATTTGTGGAAGCTGCAGCTTTTCTAATTTCATAAGGGGCTGTCTATGACTCCAAATAAAGGAGCCGAGCCAACCATAAAGCTTACGCAGCGCCTGCCTCGGCAGCATTAAAGGGAGCATTCTCATAGCGTATAAAAGGCAAGGTAGGACGTTCATGTTGACCAACGCTTTATTCAACCTAGCCAGGATATTGGGAGATCTTCCCAGCGGTGAAGGTCCTATCTTATTTTCTCAAATAAATGTGTATAATTGGCTTTATGTAGCTGACCAAATGCCAGAGAATTAAAATAAATAAATAAAGAAAACCTCTCAGTGAGCAACGAAAGGGGAATCGGGATTCATTCGGGAAATTGTATATACTGGCAAGACCTCCAAGCAGCGTGGCCTGAGATTTTATTAAATTGATTTTATAATTGAGAACACACCAAATAAGTTAAGCACTTGAATTTAGCAGGGCACAGATGTCAATGGATCATTTAAGAACAGAAATACATCTGCACAGAGAGTAATTTTGTGCATACCCGATATAACCTCCGCAACCATTGTATTAGGGTCGGCTCATATAGCTTTCACCAACAGCTCAATCACTCGCGTAAATAATAATGGTGAGAGAGGGCAACCCTGTCGAAAACCTCTCCCAACGCTAACACTATCCGAACTTAAAACCGCTGCTTTGGGATCATTAGTTAATACTGTAACCCATTTAGTAAAGACCTCTCCAACACCAAACCGTTTCAGTGTACAAAAGAGATATGGCCATTCTACCCAGTCAAATGCCTTCTCTGCCTCTGGGGATATAACTAATGCCAGTATTGCTCCCTCCTGGCAGGCCTATACCATATTTAAGACTTTTGTAATGTTATTAGTTGATCTGCGACCCTTTATAAACCCCATCTGGTCCTCTTTTATAACGAATGGTAAAACACGCGCCAGTCTTAATGCCAACATTTTTTTGTGAGAACTTAAAATGCACATTCAACAAGGGCATTGGTTTACATGAAGAGCAGTCATCTGGGGCCTTTCCCTTCTTAAGAATGAGAGAAATATTTGCTTCTCTCAGG